>NC_134313.1:104459625-104462125 GCF_964195595.1 Calonectris borealis | reverse complement strand
ACGCTACAACTTTTTTCCTTGCAAGGAAAAAATATCAATATTATATCAATAAAAATATCAATAAAGTCAATATAATGTATTGACTTTATATAGGAAACAAGTTATAAGAACAGTTATTTGAAAATTGGAAACATGGGAGTTTGTTTCTCTTCTATTTGCCAAAATTATCCTCAGGATGCCATAGAATCTGTGCAAGCACAGAGAAAAAAGAGTTTAAGTCCGATGGATGGACTCCTGCTAGGGCATTTATTCTGGACAATATGTTGACAGAATTACAAAGTGCGGTGTAAGTCCCTAGGGATAACTGTTACTTCTGCAATTTATTTTCTTTTGACTAATTCACAGGAATCACATCAAACCGACTTCTCCAAATCATACTTTAATGGACACCGTGGACACTTATGCTCAGAAGGTTTCGTGGCCTGATAATGCTGAGAGTTGTTGCAACAGGTCTACCGAGGTAAGGAGGTCCAAAGGGAGAAACAGGATGAAAAACACAAATCCCTCTGAGTTATACAAGTACAAGGGCATTGATATAGAAACAAACCACAACAGCAGCTTTGAGATAGCCATGTGCACATCCCAAGCAGCACAGGGCAATACGGAGAAGACTGAATTATTTTTCATTCTATTAGGCAAACTTCAGAAGCTTTGGAAACATATCCCAAGATATTTATCTGAAGTTGATTTCAGATGCAGTTGGGTTACAACTGAAATCTCATAAAATATTTTTATGGAATCATTTTCCTAGATAAAATGATTAGACAAAGTAGACAGTCATAATTTTTATTTTGTTTTCATACAAAAGGTACTTAATGAGAAAATTAATCAAACCTCATATTGCTCAGTTCACATTTTTGGTAAAAATAAGAAGGGCTCCAATCAACTTTTATTTTAGCTGAATTCCAGCTCTCACTTTGGAGAGTTGGAATCAAACATTTCGTTTCAGTATTACTTTACAGAAAATTCATATAAATAGGTCGGTCTCAATTAACATTTATTTATCTTTCATTAGTTTCACTGGAGTTTTAATGTTTGCAAGTTATTTTTCAGTTATAGATTCACGTAAACAGATATGACAGAAAACCAAAATATAGATATCTATATGATGAAACATCAAATCCAAATATTAAGAACATAATTAATTTGATAGAATTCAGAAAGGAATCTACTAGTGGTAGATTTTTCCAATGTTTTTCACTATGGCTTTTCCTGCACTCGTCCCTCGAATAGTTCATATAGGCTTGGGAGACAGCACGATTAACTCACTAGCACGCTAGGTTGCTTCAGCAGGGCAATCCCTATGTTCCTAAGGAAAGAACATTGTCCAAGGCCATTTCTCCACCGCTAATGGTACAAGCTGCAAAAAGGTCTACCTACCAGCTTGGAGAGGGCGCATTTGCTAATATAGTGCAGGGCAGCTCCATGCATCCCAGGATTGCAGGGTCATCTCCTGGGGCACTGTAAGCAGAAGTGTGCACTCTGCCCAAGGTGATGGACCTGGCATCTCAGCTAGGCTATGCCACTTTTTGCCATGCCATCTAGGCATGGCAAAGTGCCTAGGCAGTTCAGCCCAGCCAACCCTTGTTTTTTGCAGCGTGACTCGCCATGACGTATATATGCCCTTTGTGGTTGTAACATGGAAGAAAGTCATTCCAGTCATTCTCCCTCTTCTGACACTGACTCAGCTGCTTTCCTCAACAAGTCAGTTTTCCTCTCTCTGAAGTTTTCAGTATTTTGAAAAGAAGGATGGCATGTCCCTTGTGTGGCTGATATAAGGACTAATTAAGGCTGATAGAAGGACATTTGTGCCGCATTTAAAATGTTACAATCATTTCAAGAATAATTTTCCTTGTTCCTGTTCTTCTGTAGAATATCTTAGACTAGTTTAAGCAATTTTGCTGGATTAGATCGTATATTTGCTGACATGGTGTATTACTGATTAGCACAGCTTAGAATCAAAATGTTGCATCTCAGGGAAAATGAAAACAAACAAACAAACAAACAGAAACCCTTACAAGTTTTCAATAAAAACAAAATTTTGATTCAAAAACTTTGCTAAATGCGTCCTTTCCACAGCAGAAAACTTTGTCTTGGGTATCTTGAGTTCTGTATTATAAGAACTAGGACAAAATTATAAGATGGCAGACTTGGAACATAACAAACATAACATAACTCTTTTAAAATCCTGCATTGTCAACGTGGAACTTACTGCCAGAGGATGTTATCAACTGACAAATGTTTATTTTGGTTAAATAGCAGTTAGATAAATTAGGGTCAGAAAACTCTATCAAGACCTGTTAATTTCAATTGATGCCACTTCTGCATGAGGAAATCCTTGGGCAAACTACTAGAAGTTTGGAAATTCTACCAAGGGCTTGTCACTATGTGTAGATTTTGCACTTAGGTTCTTCCCTAGCTGTACATCACTGGCATCAAAACTTCAGCAGAAACAGGATTGTGTCAGTCTTTAGCCTGACCCTGTATGATCCTTCTTCTG
>NC_134313.1:104392125-104454625 GCF_964195595.1 Calonectris borealis | reverse complement strand
TACTAACGTTGCATTTTGAAAATCTGGATACTTACAGTGTTAGAGAAACAACAACTTTCCTATGGACAGCAGTGACATGCAAATAATAGTTTGCTATCTGCACACATCTTGCATCTTCTCTGGATTGTACTTCACCTTCTACTTTGACAATTCCCAATAAAGCAGTTTAAACCAAAATTACAATTGCACCAAATCTTCAGAATGAGATAACTATGCCTTCATCGTCTGCCTTGCAGGTCACCGCTTCATACATAAGTCATTGCACCAGCCAGCGGGTATATCTCAGGTGCACCAAAGAATCAAAGATAACTTAAGAAAGGTATGTGTTTCAGATGTGGTTCATGTGAATTAAATTAATTTATCATGGAATTCTCAATTCAAAGGTTTTGTTCTAGAAACAGAGATGTAAAATACATTTATGTAAATAATTACTACGGATTTTTATTACATATATATTCCACTAGGTATAGTGAAAACTAAAAACTTTTAGAGAAATATCATTACTCTAAACAAGTTACTACACTAGGTGTGCAAAACAATTTTTACTTTACAAAGTCTCCATTATTTAGTACTACTAAAGTATAGTGATTTCCTCATCCAGATTAAAATTATTATATTGGCTTCATATGTTCAAAAGATGGTCTAGTGCTCTGAAGCACAATAATGATGCTCTGAAGAAGTGTGTCATGCACATGTTTATGCATGAACCACATGTTTCTCAGGGCCTGGGGGGTGACTATGCCACTGCAGAATGAAAGAACTGGGGTCGTTAGCCAGGAGAGGAGTCACATCCATCAGAAGGAGCTTTATGGAGGGAGTATGCATAAGCCCTGCCAGCAGCTGCTGACGCAAGTTAGGAGATACATCTGCAACCCTGAGATTGTAAAAAATAGTGGGGTAAAGGGAGAATGCACTGAAAAACAAAATGTCTTGAAATGTTTCCCTTAAGGATTGCCAAGAAAGGTCAGCTTTGCACCTTTCAAAGGCAAAGAATGTATTTCATACTTTGTTGTCCAGAATAAATATACATAACACAACATACAGAAAACATACAGGTTTTTTCCCTATCTGCGTGGTATTTCCAGTCTGGATAAAGGAAGACACAAAGGAGGACATAAGTACACATAGAAGGTGTGTACTTATGATTTGCCATATTGTGGAAGAAAAAAAAAAAAAAAAGATTAAAATGATGAGTGAGTTCAAAACATAGTTGAGGAAGAAGGATACTTAATTTTTGTCAGCAAGTCAGACAGTATCACAAAAACAGTAGGAAACCATAGTAAACCACAGTTTTGGAGAATGTTCCACAATCTCAAACTATAGTAAAGTAAAACAAGACTGAGAAATGTAACAAAAGTACAAACGAACATATCCATTTTATTCTTACATGTCAAAAATCTTTTTGTTTTTTATCCTCCCCTCAGCAACTTTTTCACTGGTTCATTCCCAATTTCTGAAAAAAAAGGTCATGAATGCAAAGTAAAATGCACAGGGTCATACTGAACATCAGTACTTGCATAAACAAAAATACAAGAACTGCAGCGGTAATTATGGAGTTTGTAGGACTTTATAGGTGATCTATTACATTTCCAACATCAGAAAACACAAAAACTAGTGTCTTTAAAAAAAAGTGACTTTAAAAAAGTAACTTCTGTGAAATTCATTATTTTTTACTTAGTGGCTGGCACAAGAAGCAGGATTATACTGATCAACACATGGAGGGAATACAACGTGCGTAAGGATTCAGTGTCCTTTGCAGGAGCTTGTGCCATCAGAAGATCCAGATTACTGCAAGGGCTGGAGCAATAATACAGGGAAACAAAAGCAAAGGTTTTTTCACCCCTTGTCTCTTGTATGGTTGCAAGCACTTTATGTGACATTGGATTGCAAGAGGAAGAAGAGGGTCTACAATGTGAATATTCCCATCGTTAAGTATGTGCTAGTTAATTATAATATTTAGGAGGTACAAGGTCTATTTAGAGTTGCAAAAAGATGTGAGAAATACTCATTATGGCAAAGCACTATGCAAAACAATTCTTCCTGGCAAGGACTGAGGCACTGAATCTTGCAAGGGCCCTCCTTGGACTGGCACAGGTCCCCTTAAGCAAGTCACAGAGCAAGAGGTCAAGATAGCCTTTATAGTCTGGAGGGCTGTTCTACTAAGCTGAAGCAGCACTACTGCTACCACAGATTACATTTCCAACAACAATACTGCAATTTGAATTAGGCAGGCTCCTGGGGAATGTAACAGAGAAGAGTTCAGTTGAACAATAATGACATCCGTTTTCCTGAAATCACACCAAAAAAAACTTTAATCAACTGCCTACTCACAATTTTAAATATTTAGTCTGCACAAAAATCAAGTAACAAGATTATTTTTTCCCCATGGACAAATGATGGAAGTAATTTCCATGGCTATGAGTAAAGACCAAATGGGACAGTTTCATATTAATAATTATAAAACTATAAGTTAAGTTGCTGAAAGATTCTGAAGTGTATCCAGATAGATATCTAAAAGTCTAATATCATGCAGAAGAACATGTCCACCACATGTAGACAATATCTCCTGGGGACTGTTGTTACACTTTCTTTAAATACTCAAGTGTTTAACTGGGTCTTAAAGCAAGAAAAAGCAATAGAGACACTGTGTCTTAGGGCAAAGAAGGGAGAAAGGGCACTTTGATTAATGGCACCTGTGGGAAAACCACTTCATAGTTGTTTTCAGCTACTGTTGGCCACTGGCTGAGGCAGAGGATATCAGTCCAACCTAGCTGGTTGCCCTAACTACCAGGCTCTTTGATAAGAGAAAGGAAGATACAGGATCCTCCAGAAGTGCATCTAACATTGAAAATTGTCCAGGTAGAATATCTAGTGAATTCAACATAATTCAAAACTAACTGAGGGAAGAAACGAACCATAGTCTCAACAAACTTAGTCTTTTCTCTTCATCATCATAACTCAAATAATCCACACCTAAACAGTATATGTGGAGAGGTAGGTAGCAATAGACTTAAGGTATGAATCCACACAGCATATTCATCACAGACTCAACTTAGTCTCTAGACTTCTTTCCTTCTGCTCTCTTAACAAACTTCGTGTGTTGCAATCAATTTAACTTTCCCTTGAAGTGGTGCAGGGAACAGAGAGATTTGGATAAGAGAGCTCTCATTGTTTTACAATGCTTATGACTTGTTTTTTCCGAACTAACAAAACTTACACAGAATTTTATCTTTTCCTTTCTGCAGTATCCCTAATCAGTTATCATTTACTCAGTGAAGACTCAGCATCTTCCATTCCATCCTAATGGGCAAGCTACTGACTCTAAACAAATTTTATTCAAAAATGAAATGTAATCACTCCATTTCATATTCCACAACTCTGAGTACCCAATTCAAATAAGGTTAGCTTCCATGTAACTTTTATTTTCATATGCAATTCAATAACTTTAATTGAAAATGTCAAGTGATAATGCCACAGATTTCTTGGTTCCACTATATCAGGAAGACAAAAGCAAATTTTATAAGCACAATAAAACTTCTGATCAGCTATACCTCTAACTGCAGCTGCTGGAACAATCAGGCCAGGCATTTTCCACCCAATAGTTAAAAATGTAGCACTAAAATATTCATTTAAGTTTAATAGGGGAAAAATAATTTCTTGTGCTAATGATATATTTCCTCCAACTGCTCCCAAATGTTTTGCTTTTTAATAGAAGTTCCAGTAAATAGTCAGGTATCAAGACACATCAGGTATTAATTAAACTGAAAGATCCTAATAACAAGATCACAATCTTACTTGCATTCATAGAGCTATTCAGGTATCCCTTGCTTCAAAAATAAAGTATGTGCGTTGCACATATTTTTGAAAGCTTTCCTATCTCTCTCTCCACTAAAATACACAATCTTCTTATTGTCTCCTTAAGAATCATGTTTTAAAGAGACTGATGCTAAATGTTCAGAAAAATTCCAGAGTCCTAGTGGTAGGATTACCTGTAAAACCAGCCATAGCATCAAAGCTAGAAAACAGACCAGGGGTGCGGGGGGTGTGTGTGTGTGAATTCAGTGCTTTAACCTTTTAAATGAACAATTAAAACAGTGACAGACTTGAAATCAAATTGTTTCTCTTATTGCATCCTTCCCTTTTTGTTTGGCTCAATCACAGGTAAGCTAAAAAAATATTCAGCTGTTACGAACCCGTGAGAATGAATGTTATGCCTGCACTCTTTATCAGAATATTTGTTTTTGGCAAACTATTTCAAAATAACCCTGCTCTTTATTACTACATCACTTAGACAAAATTGAACAGCTAAGAATATATTCATATGCAAAGAACAGGTTCTCACAGTATTTTGTGCCAATAAAAAAGCAGAAAATAATTTTGTAATTACTTAAAAACAAGAAGGATTTTACTGAGAATGCATAAGTGACCTAGTATTTATTGATATACATGCAAGTCACCAAAGAACCTCTAAATACAAAAATAATCAGGTACTTTACCCTATGTTCAGTAATGAAAAAGCTGCCAATAACTCCTTCCTTTGGTGGCTGATTTAGTAAAACTTTTATGAAGACAGTAAATTTCATGTTTTAGTATACATGACAGTCACATTCTAGATGTTAAGAAGCAAGACAAATAGAAATCAATATCCCCCAACCTGAGCATGAATTTTGTCAACTTCCAATTATTATCTTGCTTGTGGGAAATACCGAAGAATAATTGAGGTTCCTGGTCTTGATGTCACAGAACGGAGAGACAATTTCAATTGTGAAGAGATATAATCCCAGATATAACATGTTTAACCTGACTACATTTGATAAACAGTCTGTAGGTGGCTGCTGAAGTCGTATGCATTTTGTGGACCATACATTTCACAGGAAGAAAAGCAAACTACATTAGGTTTATATTATTTACATAGTCATTTTCTCTTTAATCCTCAGGTGAAGGGAAATTTAATTTTACAGCTATACTATATTTCAGTCTACTTACTATGACAATACCTCCTTCAGACTATTTTGTATTGGAAAACATCACTTGAAAGAAAACTCAGGAAAGAGAAAATACATGCATTTACCAGATTCGCAGATGCAAAACTAACTTGCTTAGCAAACTAGACAGTAAAGAATCAGTTTTCTTCTAAGAAATGAAAGTTGAGCTTTTATTTCTTCATTTGAAGAAGGGTAAGGAAAAAACACAGCCTGGAAAGCGTCAGTCACCATCTTTTAATCTGAAGTAAGGGTAGTGTGAATGCCAAGACTGAAATGCAATTGTACAAGGATGGGAGGTAATGCTGGTAGACGTCTTCAGCATAGGTCATCCCCCTTCATTTATTAGCTGGAAATGCTAGCATAAAAATATCAGTAACAATATGTCTGTATCCAAATATAGACTCTCGAACCTCAGCTGCTCTGTTTTTGACGTCATGTGGTTAATATTAGAGCAGTTAAAAAGCTAGAAGTAGGTTACCAGGAGAAGACAGTTTTGAAGAATTGGCACAATCTCACTTGGGTGAAGGAGATACAGAACTCCCACCTTGTCACTCCCGAAAGTGATTCTGCTCCCCTCCACCATTAACATATAATCTCCGATCCATCTCCTCTTTGATAGTTTCCTTTCAAAGTGACTCTAAACATGAAAACCCACTGATGCTGAACTACAGCCTAACTACTTTCTTATAAAGCCATTTAAGTATGTGCATTTTAAAACATTTTCAAAAGATTCAGGTGAATAAAATTTGGATATGGAGGGGATTCTTTCTGTGAGGTCTCTGATCAAACAATGTTAAAGCTAATGTAACCAGGACATTTTCAAGGACTCATTATCTTCATGTGTTCATTTTTTGGAACATACATCAACACCCAAATTACATCACATTTTGAGGCAGGACATAGCAGGTGTAACCTCAGAAACTGCTTACCCTGATTACTTCAGTTTTATATCACAAAGTCTATGATGGATCCCAATGCAAAAGAATTATTTACTAGGCAATCTGCCTACACACATGCAATGTTTTGGTTCAGGAATCAAAGAAAAGCCTTTCTTTGAAATCTAAGCTATACAAAGGCATGGTCTAGACAACTACAAAGATTATTCCTAAATTCTCCACTGACACACCAAATCTCAAGCTCTTCTGAATCTACTTACACACATATCTTTTCAAAAAAGCATATAAAACCGCATGCTCTTATGTGGTGTAGAGCATCTATACTGCATTGCTGCAATAGTTTATAAAACCTGAATGAATTAATAATATAGGTTGTTTTCTTTTTAGTTTAGCTTTCTCAGGCTGGCTTTTCATGATTTCCTGAGGTGAGATTTGCTCTGCCAATTTCCTTTGGACTGTACTTTTTTGTTGGGTTTTTTTGTTGTTTTTGTAAGAAATGGTAACAATATCAATGGAATAATATTCCAAAGCTGCCTTCCAAATTGCATTTGTCTTTGTCAATACTTCCTACTGTCTTCCACAATACCTTTTTCATCACCTCTAATTCCAGAAAAAATCCAAACTGCAAGGAGAATAAAGCTAAGCCTACGCACCAACCTCTTCTACCACAGAAGCATGATGAGCAGCAATTTCTTACCAATGTATACATACCAGCAGAAGTCTCTAACACAGCTTCAGTTATGCTGGGAAGTATGTAGGTTCAGTTATGCCCTTTTCTTGCTGCATGTTATTTCATTTGGGAGACATATACAGCACAAAAGCAGTATTCACCAATATAAATGAATATACCTTACAAGCACTTTGCTGGTATAGAATCCCTTCTTGGACCATTATTTCATGCTTTATACAAGATAGGGAAGGTTTCAAAATAGATAATAAGTACCACCTAGAGTAAAGAATAGTTTATTGGACAGGAGGGAGGGGGAAATGTGTGTCTTAATAACAAGTTCATTTCTTTTCCCTTCTTGAAGCTATGAAATAGATTCAAGCGCGTTTCCTAGAAAGAGGAAAGAGACAGTATCTAAAAGAACCAAAACACTATTGGAAAATCTCATGCAAGGGGGAAGACATTCCAAACCAGAAAAAAAAAAATATAAAGGAAAACAGGGGAGATTCTATAGTTACAGCTGTTCAAATGGGTATTTGGGATTGGCACAAACTCAATTCTAAAAGAAATAAAGGTAGTGGAGATGAACTCCCTGGATGAAAACAAAAAAAGGAAGCTTTTTTCTAAACACTTGCAAGGTGTGCATACATGAAGTGCCACTGGTTGTATTCAAAAATTAGATTATTCTTAAAAAAATAATTAAGAAGAAGAACATTTGATTCCAAACAGAACTTCTTTAACAGATGGATAGGGGAATGGCAGAATAATACAATTCCGTCTGCTGTCTGAGTCCCCGCTGAGAGCTACTTTCAAGCTGATAATACAATTCTATTTGTGGCTAAAATCATGCTGTACTGGCAGTTTAGCTCCTCAGGTTTTTTTTTGGGGGGGGGGGAGACAGATTGTTTTGTTTTGATTTTACTTTATTATTATGAAGTATTGCTAAAATGTCACCTAAAAAAAAGTTGAATATGTTGCCTTTTATTTCAAAGTCACTTGTGCTAAAATCTGGATTGAAAGTATCTTCTGAAACCCAGTGCAGGAAAGGATCTGGGCAAAAGTCTAAGTCCATCAGTTTTCAGGACAAGCATGATGGGTAAAACGACTGGTTAACATTGACTTCAATAAGTATGTATGCATTCTTTAAAGAGAATATAGGCATAGGTGTTATCTAAAAAGGACTGAATCATTGAGTTGTGGTGTTCATAGCTGCTCCTTTTTTAAACATGCATACCAGGTATGTCTGTTCATTAAAAATAAAAAACAAAAACCTCCAAAATCAAAAACAATAGGGCTGATATAAAAAAACAGAGTGGTTGATGACTGGTAGAAGAGGACGTTGTATGTTTTACTTGCCGTGGATCTGATGCAAATTATATAGTCAAAAGTTGTCCAAACATAATTGAAAATAATTCAATGTTTCTATAAATATGTTAATACAGAGAGCGAGGGGGGCAAAAAGCTTTATTCACTTTTCATGTTGATATTAAAATAGAAACAAGAAGGTTAGACCAAGACACCTTGAACCAAGTTTCACCAAGGTACAAAGGCATTTAGTGCTCATTTCCTATATATGGATTCAGTCTGGCTCCGTGACTACTGCAAGATCAGCAGCAATAGTAATTCTAGTTGCAAGCTTACACTCATTCGCAAAAGTTGGTTTTTTTCATGGACTAGACTTATAAATGTAAGATGAATTTTAGAGATAGAAAAACCACCACATAAAAACTGAATTAGGTCTTTACCATCTCACCAACAGCACTGTTTCTTTCATGGAAGAGATTGACTTACATGGATATGAAAACACGAACACAGTTTTCAGTTGATTGTCCAGAACTTTTTTTACCGTAGTAAACAATAACAATTCATGTTATATGATAACAGTGTTGCTTATACAGAAGCTGTTTCTTGCCTAGGAATAATGTACCCAATAGAATGGCAAAGAAATATTTCTTCTAATTTACAGCAATATTAATTTTTTTTTACTATTACTTGAAGTATTACAAAAGCAGAAATAGTCTTGGAAGCTATTCTCAATGATGTGACTTTATTCTGAAAACCTAAATCCAATTACAATCTTCATGCACCTTTTTATAGATCTTTGTATAATAATCAACTGTGACATGGAAGCAGTTGAACTGTTAGGTAGAGATTGACACCAACTGTTAGATTGTCTCCAGCTTAGCCTATGTCACTTTTGTTTCATTTCAGTAAAACTCTAGGTCCAAGGATTTAAATGTTAATGCAGATTTAACTTGTAATAGTGATAACCAATATTCAAAATAACTTGAAACCCAAATGTGAAATCTTGTCACTGACTAGCACACTGAGAAGTCTTCTGATACTTCCACAACTGTGTGGAAATTTTATTCCTGGTAACAGACATGGCAGAACCAGCCAGGCAGCCTCTGAAACAATCAGCATTTTTTGACCTACATTTTAAAGTCAGGATCTAGTTCAGACTGGTGAGGAAGAATAGCAAAAAGCCTGTACCTGACTCTCAGGCCAGTTCTTCTCTCCTCCCTACTGTAATGAATTCAGGAATTTAGGAGCCTGGCATTTCACCACAACAATTTTGCCTGCCTTTTGCGGGCGTCCCGTATTGTTGGTTCTTTTGAGGCTCTCTCACCACCATAAGTCTACCTTTTTTGGCAATCTATATTTGAAATTTTTTTCATTTACCTCTTTCTTCAAGGAACAGAGAATTTATTACCAAATCCATAGATTTTTAAATCCAGAAGAGGATGATAATCTCACATGACTTTGCCTCCTGTGACTGGGCAGCCCACAGAATTTTGCCCAGTTATTCTCCTATTTAACCCAACTAAATTATATAGTTTAAGAGATCTAATCTTAATTTAAATCCCAAGTGACAGGAAATGGTTGCAATACCTAATTAAATTTAAAAACTTGTATCTTATTTCTACTTCGAGCTTTGGTGATTTCCCCTTCAAACCCTTTCATCTTATTAGGTCTCTGCCTGCCTGACATGAAAGAGCTTATTGAGATCAGTGTGCGATCACCAGCATTCTCACCTTTTCAAGCCTCAAGGCCTGTCCTAGAGCAAAGACTTTATATTCTACTTGGCTCACTTAGAAGAATAAGAGCAATCTGCAATTTCTTGAAAAGGAAGCAAAACAATGAACCCAGATTTCTGTTCCAAATAGTTCCAGGAACTTCTTCAATGCACAGGAATGTTTTTCCATTCCTGTCCTTTCAGAGAGCTGAGAAAGAATTACAAAAATATTTGAAGATTTGTAAGTGCTATTCCTTTATGTTCTCCTCCTCCTATCTGGCCATTTACTAAAATCTTCTCATTTCAAGTACAACTTCCTCCTACTCCAGTGGATTCCTTCTTCTGTTTTATCAATAGTATAGAGGGAAAAAAAAACTCTTTTCTGAGCAATATGCATGCCGGGTTCATTTTTTAACATTAGGAATATTTTGCATTATTAAAAGCTTGGTTTTGTTTCTCTCCAAAGCATATCCCTTCCCTCCACACTCTTTTTTTGGCCCTCAAATTCAATAGAGATGAAGATAAAATGGTGAAAAAGAGAAAGAAAAACAGAAGAAAAAAAAAAAGTTCAGCATTTCCAGCTAGGTTTTTATACTGAACTTGTTTAAAATAGCTCTGAAATAATGTGGTGGGTTAACCTTGGCTGGCTGCCAGGTGCCCACCAGACTGCTCTCTTATTCTCACTACTTAGCAAGACAGGGGGAGAGAGTAAGATGAAAAAACTCTTGGGTCGAGATAAGAACAAGGAGATTGCTCACCAATTACAGTCACAGGCAAACCAGACACAACTTGGGGAAAATTAATTTAATTTATTGCCAATTAAAAATAGAGTAGGATAGTGAGAAAACAAAACAAAACAAAACAACACTATCCCCCCACCCTTCCCTTATTCCCAGGTTCAGCTTCACTCCTGACTCTTCTACCTTTTCCTCCCACTCCAAGTGGAGGAGGCAGATGGGGAATGGGGGGTTGCCATTAGTTCATAACACTTTCTCGCTGTTGCTCCTTACTCCTTACACTTTTCCCCTGCTCCAGCATGGGGTCCTTCCCACGCGATAAACTACTCTAACATAGGTCCTTCCCACAGGCTGCAGTTCCTGACAAGAGCCTACTCCAGCGCAGGGTCTCCACGGGCTGCAGCTTCTTTCAGGGTACATCCATCTGATCTTGTGTAGTGTCCTCCATGGGCTGCAGGGTGGTTATCTACTCCAGCATGGTCCACCATGGCTGCAGGGGGTCAACCTGCTGCACCATGGTCTCATCCATGGGCTGCAGAGGTATCTCTGCTCAGACTCCTGGAACACCTCCTCCCTCTCCTTCTTCACTGATCTTGGTGTCTGCAGGGTTGTTTCTCTCACATTTCTCTCACTCCTCTCTCTCACAGCTGCTGTGTAGCATTTTCTACCCTTTTTAAAATATGTTATCACAGAGGCACCACCAGCATCACTGGTTTGGCTCAGCTTTGGCCAGTGGTGGGATCACTTTGAATCTGGCTGGAGCTGGCTGTGTCCAACATGGGGACAGCCCCCAATCTCTTCTCGCAGAGGCCACTCCCGCAGTCCTCCCCACTACCACAACCTTGCAATGTAAACCCAATACAATTAACAATGCATTACAATTCAGAAAAGGTTTTTGGTCTGCTTTTTTCAATGTTTATATTAACACTACAAAACAGGGATAGTCACACAAAGAGTCACTGACAGAGTAGGACTTTAAAAAAAGTAACTAACCATTCAAAATTACATTATTTTAGTTATTAGATTGATTTTGATTATGTGAGATAGTAATATAACTAAGGTTTACATAACAATGAACCATTTGGAAGCACTTATGCTAATGCAGTCTCCAGTTATGCAGCATGAATTAGTTAGGACTTGGACAATAAATGAGTAGTTTCTTACTCTCAATGATTAAAATCATGGCAGAAGTTAATGGACTCCTCTGTGAATGGTTTGGCATACAGTGCTGAAGCAACAAAAAACAATAGCCATTCTTCAAAACTTTGCCAGGAAATCCACAGCTTTAAAAATTAATATTCCACTCTCACAACACAGGTAGACCTTTGCATCCTCTGCTGGGTTACGTGATAACATGCACGCAATGAGAGGGCATGAACGTTGTCAGGGGAAAGTGATGCACTTTGATGTTCCATTCCTAAAGGATAATAAGCTCATAAGTATTGCACAGATATTTATGGTTTGCAGAGCATGCAGAGTTATATTTTAGGAACAATAATATGTTAAACTGTGATAGCAAAATTAAAAAGACTGCTTTCAAACCTCAATGATTACCCTTTTTTAATACATAAGTATGAGATGGTGGTAATGCTGACAGGGTTTGTAAAAAGACATAACTGTACTAGTTTCTCAGGCAGCACCATCTGCTTACTACTAAACAAGAACACATTTCTTCTCTTGTGTGAATTTTTGAGAGGCTAAGGCTTGAAAAGGTAAATTTCTTCCTAACTGGGTTAAAGTGCTCAGCCTTATATTAACAAAGAGTTTCCTGCTCCATTTCTACTTGTGCCTTTGTGAGACAGGCACACAAAAAACAAAGAAAAAAGTCACTATAGGCATATGCTCAACTCAGCTGTGGAAATGACTGAGGTGAAATGATGAGAAATGCGTAGCATTCTTTCAACATGCCTTTCAATCTGAACCTCCTCCTGAAATAAAAATTACTTATTTTAGTGTTTTACATTAGGAACAATTCAATTGGAGGCTTGACCCTTCATAATTTTGGGGACTTTTTGTTTTTGTGGTTGTGATTTTTTGGTTTGATGTCCCCATTTGCCCAGGAGGCAGAACAAAGGCATCATATCAAGATAAGTAATTTCAAATAAACCAGAAACTGGAAATACAAATCTTTAAAACAAAAGCAAAATCTGATCTGAAGAGATGAAACCCTGAGGAATTTCAGGTTCTGGCAAGTTTCAGATACATGTCTTGAATGTTTATCCTGTAATTGTCCAAAATCTTTGAGCTTGCACAGCTTTTTATTACTTGAATAAAATAATGAAGTGGCAATGCAGCTGGATGTCCTGTTGGTTCTTGGCTGTCAGCAATAACCAACTGAAATTCACAATTTTCTACATCACAATATTGTAATAACTATGTAGGTACCCAAAGCATGGGGCAAGAATTTGAGTTATGCTTAGAAAAAATAAAAGAAAAACAGTGAAAATGGTGGAAACACATCAGACATGTAAGGAGCAGATGAATAGTTTGCTAATTCATTGTCCTATATAAAAGACCCCAACCAAAAATTATTATGATGAAGTAGCTTTAATCTGTAAGATCATATTTTCTGTTTACTTCTACTTATAAAATTCTCTTTGGTTATGATTTGAAATGTGATATTGGAAAGTGTTAACATATGCTAAAAAGCAGTTTACTACTAAAAGGTTTGCTTACATCTCTTTAGCAGCATGTATTATTTTTTAAACAAATGAAATAAATCAAAATGCAGCTGGAACTTTGAGATGGATTATTAATGAAATGAGTTTTTAATTGTTGAAGATTCTAAAGAAAATATTTAATTAAAAGTAGAGATGAAAAATATTTCATTTGGTATGCAGATTCACTTAAATTTTGTGTAATAGCAAGCACATTAATTCAGAAAATCCTAGAACATGCCATCAAAGCAAATCTATGACACAATATAAGGAAAAATCATTACACTCAAAACTTAGGAACTAAAAAGATTCATTTTCCCAGAATCATCAAAAAGTTTCTTCACTACTTCAATACAATTAGAAAAAAGCTTCCTTTGAAGACAATTTAGTTCAATATATAATTAAATTGGAGTGTGTTACAAATACGATAAAATTAACAATGCACAAAGTGACAAAAAAAGAAAGTTCAAGCTCTGATTTTAAAATATAGGCACATGCAATTGCAGATGCCCAATATATCTTTACAGATAGGTCTGAGCAAGAAAAGTAAAGTATTAGGAATGTAACAGGCTCTAAGTATGAACAAGTGTCCAGGTACCTAGATGAAGTACTCTAGACAATTCAAAATATATGCACAGGAGGTCTATCGTCTTTAAAGCACCAGTGCTACTCGACAAACGTTATGCTTTATCTACAAGTATATAATTAAAATAAATTCTTAATTTGCCCTTTCACTGTTAGAAAAGCCTCTCTCATTCTCATTGTATCCCAAAATACACAGCAAAAGGGTTGAACTAAATGCAATCTTGATGTTGAAGTGCACGTTGCAGTTCCCATAAAGCAAGAAATTAATAATCATTATGGATTCTGATGTTAATCTCTTACTGTTCTTTACTATAGTCATAAAAAAATTGCTGTCATTTGCAAAAACTATTTCACAACAGGAACTGGATGTTTAAGGTGGAATACCAGCTCTATCCCCTCTCTCCCCTTTACAGTCTCTTACAACCTCCTGCAAATTTTCTTCTTTTAGTCCAGAATCATTCTTATAATGTAAACCCAATAAGGAGGAGCAGTAAACACAAATGACTTAGAGAGGTACTACTTCACCCACAGGATAAAACTGAAGGAAATGAATGGGGGAAACAAATGTGAAGGAGTTGAAAAAACAGTTTTATTCCTAATACTTTTTTTCCTTAAAGTGAGCTTGACTCCAGGAAAAGGACATTTATATTAACTTGCAATACCACTTAGCACCATAGACTACTCTATTAATCCCAGCTGGAAACAGTTAGTAAAATAGTAAATTAGTAAAATTAGTAAGTCCCCCGGTGGATTGAAATATTACAAATGTTTCTAGTTTGAGTGGCATTACCACTTTAAGGTATCACAATAAAGGTAATTTAAGAACTCCAGTTCCTCTGCTTTTCATCTTTTTGGTAACTCATGTAAAACAATCTCTGCATTACTCATTTCTCTATATAATTCTACCTCCACCTAGACAGTTTGGTCTTTTTATTGTCTTTCATTTTCTTAATCAGAAAAAAGGACTATTGTGGTTCCTCACTGCCTTTGCATAGCCAGCTATAACTCATCTAAAAGTTACCAGGGAACTTCAGGAATGCATCACACCATCAGCGTGTTTGCGATTGGCAGTGCTTACTGCTGAGGTGACAAACCAAAGAGCAATATAAGCACTAACATGTCAGCAAATCATTTCAGTTTGATGTAAAGTCCTTGCCAGATTCACTTCTGGGTTTCTGCCAGTGTAAGCAGGAAAAATCGAGGCCGTGGAAGCCCCTCAAGAAGGAAAGCCTGCAGGAAAAGGAAAGGGCAGGGACTCCCTTCTGGAGAGGAGAGGGTGAATCAAATTCGTGGAGAGTCATGTGACATGATAAAACTTTTTAGAAAATGAAAACTGGTCAAGTGATCTCTACCTTCATTAGACTTGGAAAAAATGGTTGCAATGAAGAGTGAACTTATTCTAACAATTTCCTGAATGAGCTCAGAGGAAGGGAGGGATACCATGCAGAAAGGACTAGAAAAGAGTAAAGCATTTCAATTTTTTTTTTCATTTTTGAAGCAAAATTACTTGATTCCAACATAGAAAGAGATATTTGTCAATATTTCCAAAATAAAATGTTTTATTTTTTCATTCTACTCTATACCTTCATGAAAGTTTAAAAAATACCAAATACCCCAAAGCAATGATTTCTTCTCTTTTCTTTTTTCCTCCCCCATTAAAATAGCAACAATTTTAATACTCCATTTTTGTTTCACCAGGAAATATTTTTTGTCTCTTTCTTTTTCTTTTTCTTCCCCTGTAAGAGGCTAGAAGCCTACAAACACAAAGAATGAAATCTTGGTCCCCAGTGAAGTCAACAGAAAAATTCCCACTGACTTCAATAAGAATGGGATATCATCCAGAATGCTCATATTCCTGAAACCTTTGTACTATATGCACAATAAATTACTGTTGGTGTCCACCTGTCATTTTGAATTTTCCTGCTTGTCATTTTCTTTCAGTTCAGAATTTTTTTTTAACCATCTGATTTTTGAGCACTGGGTTTCAGATATTATGAGAGGGATGAGACACGGGGATTTTGTATCACTCTATGATGGCCCCTGCCAAGTGATAATGGATTGACATTGACAAATCCCTAAGAGCTAGACCTGACAGTTAACGGATGCTGTGAGATCAGTCTCAGAGAACAGTTTAAGGTTAAGGGGGCAAAAACAGTGCGAATACTCAACTCTTGTCTGATTTTGAGTTTTCCAAACTAAATGTGTTGAGAGCGAGAGAAAGTGAGCCGGCAGTGGCAAAGGGAAAGTGAGGGAGAAGAGACGGTACAGTGAAATTTTCACATCGAACCCGACACATCAGTCATTGCAGAATTCTTCACGGACTACAGGTAGTGATGATTTATAGGTGGTAAGCTTCAATTTGGGAGGCCATAAGCACATTCTTTGATCTAGACTTCTACAGATTTGTTTCCTATGTACTCGGTAAGTAATAAGTGATTTGCTATTGATTTGTCCACAGGCAGAAGAAAAGTGGATTGGTGCTGTAACCCCAACGTGAATAGGAACTTCAGGGACATTGCTACAGAAGGGAAATGCACACAGACAGAAAAATTTACAGGTACCTTTAACATGCTAAGTTTCTAGCTCCCAAAAATGCTCCAGCTAAAGCTTTAATATTATCAAACTCTACACGTTTGCATTTACTTTAAATTATAGAATTTGATCACAGCTAACAGCAGAAATATATGATAAAAGAAAAATCCTTAACAATCATGTCCTGAAATCCCATGTGTACATTCCTAACATAAACATTATCTTAAAGAGCTTAAAAAATTGCCAAGAATAAGTACATAAGGTAAAAGTCCAACCTATAGCAAATGTTTTTCCAGTTACATAACAACTTAATTATTTAATTGTATAGTTAGTGCAAAACAGTATAAAGCTATCCCCTGTGTTTTACATCATGAAACTGGATGACCAATTCGTCATTAAAGGCAATTTTTGCTCTACAAAATTTTTCCTTGATTTCTGTTCCTGAATTGCAATATTTTGGACTTACATACAGAATAATATGTAAAAAATATCTAATGCAAAAAATTGTCTTTACTACTTCAAGAATGTCTTGTAGCATTCAAACTTACTTACTCACATGACAAGCCATGTATGAGTTGTATCTATCACACTATGTCCTGACCACATCTACTTATAGTCATATTATTTTAATTACAAAATATGTTAATTTGTTGGTTGAGTAAATCTCACGAGTTTGCTTTTTATTTTCTGTAAGCATTTTAAGAAATAAAATTTTACTAATAGACATTACTCATAGACAGATATAAAGAAATGGAAATCATATAAAAATTGATAATACATTGCAGCTTTTCTTAATATTATTTGGCTAGCTTTAATAAGGGCTGAACACAATTGGCAAAGGGAATAGCTTGGACTCAACATAATTGGTAGTAAAACTCCAGTTACCTTCCAATAGGGATAAGATTTGCCCCAATATGAAAGCACAATACACTGGCTTTAAGAAACCAAATCCTTCACCAATCAATCTTTCATATAACTGTTTGAAACAACAGCAGCAGTATGCCATGCTTGATAAAATTTTTTGATATCCAAATACTGAGCCTACCCTTTTTTGACTAATAGTAGCCTTAGTCAGCTAGGAGAGAAACATGAAAGGATGAGTATGAAAGGTTAGAAAGTTTACCTCCATGTCTGTACATTACCTAATAATCGGTTGTTCTCTCCTCCAGAAAAATGGAGGAAAATACAATAAAACTACAGTAAAAAACTTGTTTATATTTTCTGATGACTACAAAAACATGTATAAGTTAAGCCCAGCCATTGTAAGGACTGATGCAACTCTCGTGTTCTGATTGATGCAATAAAGGAGTCAACCTGCTTGAGGGATCAAAAGCCCTATAAGCACAAGACAGGATTTTTGTTTATGTTCTGCCATCACCCATTCAAGTGATCAAGTACTACAACACTGAAGTGCGTGTGTATGCTTGCACTACCAATTTAATTGCAGACTAGTTTTCATACAGAAATAATGAAAAAAAAAAAACCCTACATTTTTTTTCTCCTAGGGACTGCATAACTGAGCTGGTCATAGTAATATGATATATCACATATGTAATATGTACATAATATGACATTAAATGCTGACAGCCAAATTCTCAGGGTGAATAAAGTAGAGCTTTTCCATCCTCTTTTTGAAGCTATGTAATTTTATATTAGCTAGGATCAGAACCATGGTTTATAAAGTCAAGGTGCATGGTAAATCAAAAGATCATTTACACAAACATAGACTTCTCTGTTTGTTAAACCAGGTTATTTTATTTTGTTAAAACTGAAATCTTAGGCCACATGAAATGAAGAGATTTTGAAGAAAAAATGGTGAAAATTTGAGACAAATTGAGACATCTATTTCACGAGTACACAGGGAAAAATAGTGAAAAACATTTTTAACATATCTTAACTCTTAAAATAATTTTCAAGGCCAAACTGAGCATTAAGAGGAGACACTACGAAAGGTCCTAAAAAGGCATCACTAAGGAGCAGACCTAGATAAAAGACAGTTAATTATGCTCACAGATATTTATTACCTCAAAGTGTCTAAATAAAATGTAGCTTTTAAACTATTATCCAAGCAAAACCAATGATTTTAACTGGTCCTTTTTACTCTCTATTGATATTCTGTAGAGAAAAACATACATAAGCACAATTTCTTAAAACACACCCAATACCAACAAGCATAATTTCTAAATGTAAAGAACACCCTGAAAATTAATAATAAACAGTCTTTCTCCACCAGTTTGACTTTCTTAAGAACACAGCCTTGAAAACTGTGCTTGCCATAAAACACACTGAATATGAGTAAAAACCCACGCTCCCAGTTTTTAAGTGAGGATAAGTGGTGGCAGGTATATAAACAAATGCACAGTTAAAATGGAAATGCATGGAAAATAATTTTCTCAAGAGTACTTCTCTAATTTTGAAATTATAATCACAGTGTGAATTTACATATGGCACATGAGAGAGAATTAAAAACACAGACCATTATTTGGCAAAACAAGAACGGACATTTATGAAACAATTGAAAAATGCATGTTTACATTTAGCATTTTACTTTGCTATTTTCCTTAAAAGAAAATCTATATAAATTTATATTGTTTGTTCTTTGCTTTTCTCTGATAGTTAGAAAACAGCTGTTCTACTGCATTGGACTTTGACTGGCTAGATTGCAAGGCTCAATAATCTGTCTCGGCTCAGGGTTAAGTGATGGAATTCATTTAAATGCCCCAGAAGTAATCATCCACAAAGAGTACATTATTTCTCTTTTATGAATTTTCAAACCTAATACTGATGGGTGGCATGCAATTAAACCTGATCAATATGTAATTTAGGTGGGCTGACATGTTTTCAAATTCTCAGAATATAGATTCTTTCAATATTGCAAGAGCTTAGTGAAATACTCAGCCCTTATGAAACAGCCAAAGCAGTTTAGTACAGTAAAACAACAAAAATATGCCTATTCCAAAGACAAATGGGAGAGAAATTAAACTTACAGACACTAACTTTAAAAAGAATTAATTATCTTAGTAATAAATGGAGACCTTTCTTAGCAGAATCAAAATAACTATTTCGATAGAAATTAACATGCAGATATAGAGGCTTATGTACTGCACTGTATAAAGCTGTGGATTTTTTAACAGGATGGTTAAACATAGGTCTGAGAGAATTGAGTTATGATAACAGTCAGTTATGTATCACAAATATTTCTTCTGAAAGACTGTATTAGCAAAAAATTAAAGAAAAATTTGTTTGTTTTTTAAAAATGTGGATTATCATAATGATCCTTTGTGTTAAGCTAATAAACAAGGAGAAGTACATTGCCTTGTGACCCTAAAGGTCATGAATGGCAGTCTCTAGTATTACTAATTACCTTGCTGTCATTTACACAATAAGAATTACACTTGAGTTCTTATAATCTTACATTTTAAAATGTATGCCCGAGGTTCTAGCCTGCTTCCTCTTCTGTTTGCACAGACAGCACCCACATTACTGTCCAGAAAAAACATAATCACACATTATTCCCTAAGAAAGCAATATTTGACAAAGCAAGGAATTTTTTAATCTTCAGATATTTACAGTTCTGATGTTATAAAAGCTTATTTATAATTCTGGTTTTACATAATGAGGAAAGACTGACTTGTCTGTTTTCTCTAGCTGTGATGCTTTACTATCACATATAAACCAGGTATAAACACCATCTATCAGCTGTTTCTGTTTATCTTTTTAAATCTCTCTTGGGATTATTTTTACTTTAGATCATTACACAACTTCTGTAAATGCTGAAAGTGTATGAATGTTCCATAACTATGAAGCACAAATGTGGGCATCACCTAGGATAAATTTTCAGATTGTCAAAGACTGACAAAACCTGTTTTCTGTTTTAAGAGTTTTTGAAATCATCCTCTTTTGGCTTTGTCCCATATGAGACAACTTCTCCTGCAAAGTTTCAGTCAGAGATGGCCATAAGTTGTGGCAGAATTTTGAGACCCTTTTCTCATGAAGTGGGAACAGACTGGAAGAAAGTTGGTTCCTGATATTTCTCACAGCTATATGGGTGTAAATCTGCTGTAAGTCTGTTGACTTAAGGTATTCTGGATTTTTGGAACCTAATTGTAGGTAGATCTAATGGGTGCATGCAAACCTCTGCCCCCCATGCACACTCAGAGACCGTGATATTCATCCTCACAGCCCAGGTTAATTCTGCAGAAAGTGACAGTAGTCTTGAACTGTGCTAAGTGAGGAAAGAAACCTGCGCGCTGTCTCTGCGTCCCGGTATACTTCGCAGTGATGAGAAATGTCGCCTTTCATAGCAAAATAAGCACAACATTGAGACAGCTGAAGAGTGTAATCCGAGTGCCTACGCACTCAAAACTCAATGGTAGGAGATCTGTGAACACAGAGGTGCTAGGATATACTTGTAGCCACAAATGGGAAAAAATTAGATAAAGCACTTGCTCTGGACTCCAGCTGGCACCTTTCCCCACTGCCTCAAGGTGCAACCGGTCCATTTTCTAAATGACCTGCCCAGCCTATGCACTAAGTAGTCCTCTCAAGGTTTTAAATTAGCAAAGAACAGTTGCCCCTCACAAAAGCCGAATAAAAGACATGATCATTTTAGGTTAGCTGAACAGAAGGCAGGTTTTTCTACAGAAAAGGAGTCTATATCAGCAACCAGTGATGAAGAAATTCAGATCAAAAAGCAAGAGCAGCCTACTACCAAAATAAATTAAAAAAACCCCAACTGTTCTACTGCACAGTTTGGTTAACTGCTGATAGAGAATATTTCTATGCCCAACTTCAATAACTTTTCCTGTATTCTGTCCAAGACTGGATTTCAGTGAGCGTCACAAAATCACAGAACCAAAGATCACTAACAATATTATAAATATTTTGTGAAAATATAGTAGATTTACTTAAGAACTGCACCTCCTAGGTGCCGAATGTGCAACTAAGAAGAGGTAGCAGTTACAACGTAAACTGAAAATAGAAATATATTCATTTCCAGTAGGGAAAAGCACTCTAGAATCAAGCAGCTTTATAAAAAATGCATTAAGGGTTTTCAACACCATGCTAAAAGCTATAGGCTTAAATAAAAAACATTCATTAAAAATTTCTACATAAAGCAATAGGTTACTATCTCAGCCACAGAAAAGTATTTCATTTGTAAATTAATAAGCCTGTATAATAACTACAGCTGATTGAATTTATACATAGCTCTGTCGACTGTTTACTGTTAAACTCTAGAAAATTTTCTACAAGATTTATTTCTCCTTTTAATAAATATGAATATGGTATCATCGCTCCACATGACAGGGCTCTAGCCCGAGCCCCACAGAGGCACCGCAGACTTCCAGCTTCTGCCAACATCCATAGGAGCTGGCTGATGGCAGGTGTTACACAGAGCCCAGCAGGATCTGGCCCACCATTGCCTTTAATAAAATGCTAAGCGAGTACCTTCGATGTGTCATTTCAAAATGCCTGAAGTGATATGAAGGGGAAGACTTTCACTGAGCTATTTGCTGGTCACTGGGACAGAAATGACAAAGGATTCTGTCCATTAGTTTTTCAATACAGTGTTCAATAGCAGTAGGAAATTGATGGTGTAACAGTGGCATCACATTGGGGAAACTTATGATGCGGACAATAGCACTTCCAATAAAAGGGCTTTTGATTTTCTGTGTGTCAAACTGTTTTAATATTAGGGCATTTCTAGGTCAATGAAGGGTTAATGTAGCACCATAAATCATATCCAAACAAGAGCCCTTAACTGCCTATGTTGAAGTAGTATTCTACTAGGGTCAAAAAAGCGTTAAGAGAAGAAGAGGAAAAACACACACACCAAAGTAGGTTGCAGAAACAATGCAGAGCCACATCTATTCCTCTGCCCCAAAACTGACATTGACACAGCATAGTAAAGAGAGTGAATAATAGGTGAATTAGAAATTAATGATTTCTCTGCTATGTAAATGGCAATTAAAGGACACGCCATGCTGCAGGCTCTGTCCTAAAACTCTTCTCCATTTGTTTGAATTGAAATTCATAGCATATGTAAATGCAGCAATGAGACCTGGTATGTGTTTACTGAAACCTAGAAATCTGGACACAACTTGCACAAACATGTTCTTAAATTTATATTTACAAATTCACATTTAAAATAGAATTTCAGGGGAAAAATGTTATGTAGCTAATTTCTTGGTATGAATAAATAATGTCTGCACAAAGTAACACATTATACCTTCAACACAGCACAGTAGCAGAACTCAATAATTTACATTGATTATAATCCTACACATCAAAGCGTTACTCTAACAAAGCAACACAGTGGCTGCTATTTGTAAGTGCCTTCTGTCCTGAAAGGTGCTAGAAAGAACTTTTTTCTTTTCATGGTGTCAAACCATTAAGTTTTTATCTCATAAAAAACATCCTTTCATCTCCATTACATGTAAATGCAATTAATAAAATGACAAATTCAATAAAGAATAGAGGAGTTGCAGTAAAGGAATGCATTCAATGTTTTGTTTGTGCTTTTAGTTTAGAATGGCTACATCTATCACGTAAGGTACAGAGAAAAGGCTTCTGGAGCAAAAGAATCCTTTAGGGACATTGTCAAACAGTAGAAGATCACAATCCAATACTGTTTTACTACTGAAGTAGTAAGATCTACTTAAAATAAAAATTACAGTCCAGCTTTGGGAGTTACTGTACCTCGTAGTCAGTCTAAGAAAAGAATGATTCAGAACTGGGTAAACTTCGACACATTTGTCATTTAAAATCTGCAAATTCCTGCAATATTCTGTGCTAGCATGTGAAACAAATGGGCTTCTGGGAGGGAAAGCTGCATTGACAAACTCAGCAAAGAGCAATTTTCTGTCATTTAATGAAGGATGGAGGGAGGCCTTGATAAAGTACCCACTCATTACAAGTTTGTTTTTGTATGTGTGTCTGTGTGTGAGACAGAGAGAATGTGTGTGTGTTGATGAAAGGGTAATCTCACTAGTTCAATCTTCTCAGACAAGTTGGACTTGCTAAAAGCACTCTTTATTTTCTTGTAAATTCAGTTAGAGACTTTCACGTACATAATATCTGCATACTGGCATTTCCTTTTTGCTAAAAGATGCACAACATTTATCCCTGCTCATATGTTGGCTCTTTTTGTCTGAAATGCACTCAACTGACCAAGTGTTCTCTCCCTCCTTAGCATATATGAAATATTATAAAAATGGGGAAAAATGTTATAGTCCCATACATATTGTATGTAAAGCAGTCAATCACTTGCTTATTATGGTCAGTTTTCAAAACCAGGCAAATCTGTGCTGCATATCATCCCAGACAACCTCTGAAAATAAGATGACAATTACCTGTTTTCATCCTCTGCCTAATACCGAAAGCAGACTAAACAGATTTTTTACTACTGTCATGAATTCAGCTTTGTTGTTTAGTATATCTGTAGGAGGGCTGCAGTTTAAGTTGGAAGAAATTAGCAAAGTATGTATTAAGAAATACTCATATCTTTTGAGTGGGCGCACGTTATCCCTTACTAACTTGTAGTCCTCAAAGACTTACTACAGCCTCAAGTCAGAGAAAAAATGTTCCTAAAGTTGAGTACATGAAGCCATTGCAGAGTGAGGGATTTGATAGTCAAAAGGCTACAACTGAAATATGTCATTCAATGCCGTGCATTGCTGCCTGGTTTATTTAAAGTTTTTATATTTTGCCTTTATTTATAATAAAGGACTGCATCTATAACAAATAAATTCAGATGCTTCCCGATTAAAACATAACACATCAATTCCTTTTTTATTCCTTTGGGTGAAAATTATTCCTTGGGTTTGGGGTAAAACATAATTAACTATTTGTACCAACAAAAAACAAGACAGCATAGGTGTGACTGGAATCATGGCATATTTATATCTACCTCAGATTTTAAGACATTTGATGAGCACCCCAAGGAACAAGTTTAAGGCTCCCTGAATGAGGTCCTGATTCTGCTAAAGTCAATGAGGCAGACCCACAGCCAGTTGGGTTTTCTCATGGACTTCAGTGAAAAGTTTTATCAGCTGGAATCTCAGTGTATATACTCTTTTGTCTTAGATATAAGAAGAAACAGATTAAACTCATTTTACTGGTGACTAGATGTACCTTAGCTGTTTTACATCATGCAACACTTACAGTTGTGGTTAGTAAACAAACACCAGCCTGCTAATATCATTAACCATATGCTTATACATAAATAAAGAGGTAATTTCTAAGAAGCTGTGATGGCTTACGCTGTATTAGGAAAAAAAAAAGAAACCACGTGAAATAAGACTGGTTACAAGACAAAAATCAGAGTTTGTAATGCTAAAATTTCCCAGCATGTCAATTAGTAAAATTGTATCTATATCAGAAAACTAAAATTTCAGGACCATTGTTATCGATTCCTGTTAGATTCTATATTTTTTACGTGCACATATGTAATTATACATTCATAACATGTGCATGCCAATTCTATACTTTCCCACTGCTCTACTGACCTTTTTTTTCTCCTGATAGTAAAAAAGCATCTGAGACATTTTATATAATGCCTGGGTTGGTATTGTGAAACTAAGATGTGAACAGTATTTCTTTCCCTGCATATGGAAATTGTTTACTTAACAACAGTTTACTTGATGCCTTAAAACACAGAACATCAAAACTTATTAAGAGAGTACGTTTCTTGTTGTATGCCTGTTAGAATAATGATAAGATTTCATACTAGTGCTCTAAGGCTATATAATATTTTATTATACAACCTACATTTTTATAACTACACTGCTATTTAAATATCTTAGCTAGTAAATTATTTCAAAAACTTATTATAAACATATGTCTCTGAATATATATGATAAGCCTTATAAAGAGAAATTATGTTAGGTACCTAGCTCAAACAACGTGCAAACCAAAATTTTTTGAAAGTCCTTAGCACATAAACCCTACAGTCTTTCCGGCCAGGAGCCAAAACCATTATGTTCCAATACTTTTGAGAAGAGCAAAATTAGTGTTTACTAACCAAAGCAGCCCACAGGTTTGACACTGAAGCATTGCAGTAAATATAGCATTCCAGCTGGTATCAGTTCCCAAAATTGAAAGCCAGTGATACATTACACATTCTGGGTCTGATTCAGCATTTGCTTGTAATGCAGTCATAAATCTGCTTTTACTGGCCAGGTGCGTCAAACTTGCAACTATTTTGTATTGTTGAAAAACATATTTGGTCCATACAGAACTCTGGTCCTTTCCTCAAATTTTTGTGCTGATAGGACTCTTTCCTCTATTGTACCTGTGCTGTACTTGAATGTAAATTAATTCTAGATCTTTTTAACAAACACGTGCTTTTATCCTGAAAATAAGATGGCACATTCTAACTGGCATTTTAGCTTGTAGGCAAATGCAAGATTTCACAGCACAGCTATTGAGATCGAGAAAGATTACTGGAAGTTTCAAGTGAACATAGAAATAAAACACAAAAACAAACACTCAAAAAAACCCACAACAAAACAAACAAACCAAAAAAACTACAGCAAAAGAAACCCACCCAACCTCTCAGATCTCGAGCCTCACAGACCATACTCTAACCAAGTCCACCTAGATAAAATTCACCTCTACGTGAACATAACCAGTTTTAACCCACAATTTTATACAAATATTCGCACAGGATTGTTGCTTCAGTTAGTAGCCAGAACACATTCTAGGAGTACGTTAGTGCTGTAGACCCTCACTGAAGACAGCATGGAGAATGATTACCTCACTGAAGTACTGGATGATGCTTACTGAACGAGACAAGAGGCTCTTGAAGCAAAAAGCAACCTCAGCTCATAATGCACAACAGTGAAAATAAACCCTTAAAGTTACCACTGCTTTACTGAGTGCTGGTTTAAATAGCGCTTTCCTGGAAGCACTTTGCTACATCTCTTTAGAAAAAAAATTTTCTAAAGGTATTTCCCCATTTGCTGATTTGGAATGAAAATATAAAATAAAACCAAAGATTTAATAAAATAATTTACTCAAGTATTCTGAAAACTCATGACAGAAGATTTGCAGCAGGTTCCCAACCTTTTAACAATCTTCCAAGGAATCCTTGATTTCTAAATGATAACGATGGCTGTATAATCAGGACCTAAACAGTACATACAATGAAAGCATGTGTTTACATGTCCTTTTAATGAAAGAACCTATAATAAATTTCTAAAAGATTATGTTGTTCTTGGCAGCGGTTGCTTTCAAGATGTAGACTTCCAACAAAATTAAAAAGAAGTTAAAAGAATTCCCAACTATTTGTTCTGACAAGCCATAGAACCTACCTTTTGTTTTAAGGTTTTTGTTTGTGTTTATATATTTTTTGTTGTTGCTGATTACTGTCTAAACTGCATCCCTCTATAGGATATCCATGCTGGTGTACAGCAGAGTACTGGGTTAGCAGATGGATCCTCTGTCCCAGTGGCAGCATGCTTAGTTCAGGATCACATGACCTTGGTATCATTTCCATCACCACAAACCTGGAACAGTCTGGTCAAAGATTAATTCAGTTTTAGTTAAATACTAAATGCCATGTTTTGCTGGCTTTACATCAACTAGATAGGAAAAATCATGAGGTTCCTGGTTAAACTTGTACAACCGCTTCTTGTCACAACTACAAATGGTACAAAACCAGTAAAACAATGCAAGGGACTTTTTTCAATGAGCAAGATCTTCTTTTACTTACACTAATATACCCTAAATGGCTTTGCAATGGTTTATATATCTGGAGAACAATTCTCATCTTCCACCTTTGAGATATGTAAGTAGCAATGGAACATAAAAGCTTCCCAAATGTCTCACAAAGACGACGGATGTTTGGATAATCTCCACATTATTTTTCTTTTGAATATTGTCTCAAAACATCATTTTTTTCCCTCTAAAACTTACTTCCAAAAGCTCTTTCCTCTCTTTGAAATGGGAAAACAGATTTGCAGAACTGAAAATAAAAGTTAGTGTTTCTGTGCTTGTATAAATACTAGTCTGATCAGAATACAGTATATTATTGGATTTTTAATTTTCTTTTGAAAAGACCAAGCTATGTTAAGCAGCCTTTAGCAAGCTGTCACAGATGAGACCAATAAGCACATCCCGACTTAACACACATCAGGGGTTGCCAAGGATACACTGTCAGGGGACTAGGGTCAGGAGTCAAACTGACCAATATTGAGCAAATTACATTGGTTCAAATGATTCCCCCTGAGCTAGTAATGATATGGCATGCACATAGTTTTGCTCTGCAGACTGATAAATACTGCATTTGAAGGCTAAACAAGGAACAAAGCATGGAAAAATGATTCTCTATAGACTGCCATAAACATTCATTCACATTATCTTGAGATTAAAAAAATACTATCATTGAAATTATCTCTATTCCTTTCCTGAAGAAATGTAACAAAAGGACTAAGGCTTTTCACTTCAAAAAGCAAAACAAGAAATAAGCCAAAATAACTGGAGAGGGCAACATAGGCAAGAAGGATCAAATCACTTTTCATATTGTGCACCTTGTACAGTCCTCTATTGATATGAAAGGTATTGCAAAATCATTACTAAATAGAACTGTTCATGACATCTTGCAATAGCTAGCACAATGAGCTTCCTTATTTCCCCCCATACTTAAGAATACTATTTTTTTTTCCAGTTGTGAGTCATCTGAAAGAAATAGTAACAGTTTGGTCCCAGATTTAAAATTATGATGACTTTCTGGATGCTTTTGACTTGAAGGTGCTGCCTATTACCTGAATTCTACTAAAACAACTTATGACAAAATCACTGTGCAGCAAATTAACTACACTGGCCTTGTGTAACTAACTTTACTGGCCTTGAACTAACTTTAGGCAAGGTCTATTGGCAACTGAAAGCACGAGTATAAGAAAGAATCTGATGCTAACCAGCCAATGTAACACACAAGAGCCTTTCCTGATTTCTTTGAGGCTTAATGAGAGATGACATTTGTAACATCAGCAAAGCTCAAATTTACATTTAGAACAGAAGTTTGCAAATGTGACATACTTCAAATTTAAAATCTTATTTATTTGCTCATTGCTTGTATTGTATTGCTTCTCTTATAAATTCTTCTAAGTACATCAAATAAGTACTAGGGAGAAGTATTTGACTTCTCCTTTCTTTTAATTCCTTTAGTCCATATTTTTCTTTCACAGTCCTCATTTCCATCCTTTTTACAGTTCAGTATGTTTTTTCTATTATTAGCTGAATACCTTCTTTCAGGGCCACATTTACTATATTTTCTTCTTTGAGCTATTTCTTTCTTTCTCTTTAATGCTTTTTCCCTTCCCTGATCCTTTATACCAGCGAGCATGGACGGCAAATCTTCTTTCCACCTTCCAAACTAACAGATTTAGCATCTTTCAAAACAAGGTACTTTACGCTCTGTCAACAATGCTTTAAAAATTGCTCTTGTCCCCTGTATGATGATTTTTGTCACCAGTGGTTATATAACATTTGCATATACATGCACATAGCATTGTTTGTTACCAAACACTCAGTACCATGTTGTGAACAGATTTCTCCATTAACCTCCTGTCAGAAAATAACATAACCTCTTTTTCTCACAAATGCAAACGGTTTCAGATCCTGTCTCCCTTTTTCTGTCACTGCTTGGGTGCTGTGCTTTGAAGATAAACTTTACTGAAGAAATATAGAAAAGCAGCTGCTGCCCACAAGATTTACGATGTTCCTGCTCATCATTGTATAATAGTAGTCACGAGCACTCCGAACGAATCTTACTGAACAGCCAACCAACTACCCAGCCCTTTCTAATCCACTTTGTACCTCTGGCGTATTAAACACAGGAGAAAAAAAGTGGAATTTTTGTCATGAACAAAGTGAGTCCTGGTACATCCACTTCCCTCATGCAGGTGGGTTTTTTTTGGCCTCGGTGAAACCTACCAACTGACAGATCTGTCCAAAAACCTTCTGAGGAGGAAGGAAAGAGTAGCAAGAGACAACTGTGTGGTGTGGGGGCAAGCCTGTAGTTACACCAGATTAGACGAGAGAGATCCCTGTGGTCAAAGAGCAGCGGAGAAGTGCCTGCAGAGGCAGGCACTTAGAAATTGCCAAGGAGCTCCTCTTAGACATTAACTACTCCACTCTTTTTGGTGCAGCCACCAGCAGAGCAGAGGAGGTAGTTTATGAAGCAGTGCAGTGAGATGCCGTCTCTCCGCTGAATGGAGGCTGCTGACTCCCAGACCTGAGTTGTGATCCAGTTTCTGTAGTAGTGGAAAGCTACGGGTACTGCTTTTTGGCTGAGGTGAAAACCCATGACATCAGTTCTTTTGCTTTGCTGGGCAGATTTCCAGAGTGCACTTAAGTGTATTCTTCCAAGAACAGCCAAAACCAATTTAGCCCTTTTCTAGGAAAACTCCATTCTCCTTGGATTTTGAGTAAGGGGAATTTTTTTACCCTCAATTAATAAAATTACATTAAAATACAGTGGATATAATATATAAAACATTATCATGCAGTATCAGTGTAGAAGAACTGCAGGCGGAACACAAGATTGCAGGCGTAAAGGACCATAAAGCTAAAAAATACCAAATGCATTGTCAACATTAAATCTTTTCACATTAATTTCATCTTGATCTGTATATGCATCAAATTTGCTTTTTCCTGCTGTAGTCATCGTCAGGACTAAACAGAGGACTTACATATGCATCAGAAATCTCTACTATCCTTGGGATGTTCAAAGAAGCATGTTCATATTGCTATGTCTCCTGGATGTGGTTCAGGCTTTGTTTAGGGTTAAACAACTATTCAGGAATACTGTGCAGAGATCAACCCTCAGGAACAAGAAAAGAGGGAAGGCAAACGGCGGTGCCTCGTCGGGGCGGGCGGAGCGGCGGGTCCCGGGGGTGGCGGGCAGCGGGCGATCAACCCCGGCAACAGTCACTACAGTTACTCCAACCCCCATGACAAGAACTGCAGCTATCCAAACCCCAGCAACAGGCACTACAGCTGAACCAGAGGACCAACCCTTGCTGGTATCCGTTGCCCCACATTGGGCGCCAAAAAAGGACTGTTGTGGTTTAATCTGGCAGGCAGCCAAACATCACGCAGCTGCTCACTCACTCCCCCCGCCCCCCCAGTGGGACGGGGAGAGAATCGGAAGGCTAAGAGTGAGAAAAACTCATGGATTGAGATAAAGACAGTTTAATAGAACAGAAAAGGGAAAATAATAATAATAATAATGACAGAATATACAAAATAAGTGATGCACAATGCAATTGCTCACCATCCGCGCTGACCGATAACCAAGTAGCGATCGGTACTTCCTGGATCACGCCTACCGTTCATATACTGAGCATGACGTCACATGGTATGGAATACCCCATTAGCCAGCTGGGCTGTCTGTCCTGATTATGTTCCCTCCCATCTTGTGTACCTAGCTCAGTCAGTAGGCACGGGAGCTGTCCTTGGACTAGGAGGGTACTTAGCAACAACTGAAAACATCCGTGTGTTATCAACATTCTCCTCATACTGAATCCAAAACACAGCACTAGCAAGAAATTTAACCCTATCCCAGCCGAAACCAGGACAACAGTTCAGCAAAAGGAATAACTATAGCTCTCCCTCTGTATTTAGAACAGATTTTAAAGGAATTCACGATGGTTACTTTAGCATTGACAAATGCTATTAAGAAGACGACATGCATAGGAGGTGAAAACTATGACAATGAAAGAAAGTAGGGAATAGGTATTCTACAGAAGAGCAAGGTTGGGTGGTTGGCTTTTGGAACTGAACAGATGTGAGAGTGGTTACTGCCCCATTTTTCACATGTAAATCTGCTAATGCATTTCTTGAAATTGGGAATTTTGGTTACCCTCACTACACCTTATTGGTTAGGTTGATACTTCTATGGCAGAGTGTTGTAAAGCCTGTGCCAAAATAAAAGCATAAATGCAAATAACCAGTACACATTCAATGGTGGGAAGTTTGATGATATGACTAGGCAAACTAGTTTGTATCTTCCGAAATACCTGTGCATTACATTCTATAGGTAGTGAGATTAGGGAGAAATAAATATCACTCCAAATCCTACTTAATTCAGTGTTTCAGGAGAGCTATCACAGAACTACATACAAAAATGATCTATGGTTCCTCTTTTGCTAGACCAGTTGTGCAAGTGAGAAAGTACGTTGCATAGAGAAGGGCACCTTATATTGTTTCATGAACTGGGCCCTGACTGATTATTTTAAGTACACTTGTTTCAGTCACATAAGCTCCACATCCTACACTGATTACATTGTAATTTCACTGTTGATATCAATAGAGATGGTGACTTACGACTGCGGTACTAAACTTATTCCACTGCAAATAATGACTGAGATTATTAATAAATCACAGCTCCATTTATACGAAGAAGGCTAATTCTTTATAAAGCGCACTACTTAAACTACGATTAGTTTATTCATGCTCTGGCAGCAGGATATATTGTTCTAAGAAGTGCAGTAAGATCTTCACTCAAGATTTAAACTGTGCAAACAACTCCCTTTACACTTCCAAGCTTGCACTACTGTTCATTTGTAATGCATGGCTCGTCTTCCTGGATAATGATGTTAAGGTTTCATTTCTCCAAAAAAGACAGGTGCAAAAGAAAGAACACTGAAGAGAGCATTGCAGAGTTACTCTATTCAAACGCCTTGAATTTGATGAGAGCATTGTTTTGCTAGAGGTACTATCTAGAAGTTAATTCAGTTAATTTGAAGGACTAACGTGAACAAATAGCTGCTCACAGAAAAACAGCCCGAAAAATGGTATAGTACATTCATGTGCTGTCTATGCAAATATCAATTTCTTATCACTTGCCACTTTCAAAAAACATATGAGTTGCCTTGCACTTTTTCTGCTCATTTACTATGCAAGAATCTGCACACCAAATCAGTTTGACTTATTCAATAGCCATGAACTCTATCCTTGATCGGCAAGGCTAACTAGAATAACTAACCACTGCCTCCTTTACAAAATGAGTACAAAGCAAATGTGATCAAATCAAAATGGAAACCATTTGTGAGTTTGCCTAAGCCTATAGAGACTGCACAAAAAACAAAGCAGTAGAAGTCTGTTGTCTTTCCAGATCATCCTTTTGCTAGAATATCTAAAACCAACTTCCATATTCCCGTTTTGCCCAATTAAAAAAAAAAAGAATGCTTAAACAAAAAGGCCTAAAAAAGTATTACATACAAGGAACTAAAGCATTAATCCAAATACTGTGTAATTATTTTTTTAATACAGTTCTTGTTGGAATTTTATAAAAAGTAAGCAAGATAGTACTTCACAAATTTGATTGTTTCAATGGATAAAGTCAATATTAGCTAATAAAGGATAATATTTTCAAACTAGTGGAGCCATCTTAGGTAGCTATGTTAGTTGTTTAAAAGCCCAATTAAAAAAAAATAATTCACTGTAAAGGAGAATTACACATTTAACAGCTTCCTACTGTATTACAAAAAACAGTAGAATCTTCTAAAATCTCCCAATTTAAGGCCTCATTAACTTATGTAATAACTTGCATGGTGAATTCACAATGCTGTAGTTAAAGGTCAACAGGCATTTAGCATAACTGTTTAAAAAACATTCTGTAAGAAGCACCACTCCCCATTACATAGTTACAGCTAACTTGTGCGTTGCACTCAAATTAGAGATTCAAATTAATTTTTATGTAAGAAATTTCTATCTGAAATGATGTGCACTTAAATTTCAGAACAAATTATCTCAGATTTTACAAGTAAATTGATGAGTTTAAGTTAAAATTAATTAAAGATGGATCTTTTAAGAAATACAGCAGTCACTTTTTCTTCAGAGGGCCAGAATCACTAAAAAATACAGACTTCAAAATTCATGGATACCAAGGATTTTCAAATTACTGACCATTTTACCCATTACTTTTGTAAGAAAATTTCATCTTTTGGGACATTGGCTAGATGAAATGAAAATGGGGGCGGGGGACTTTGCAGGGAAAAAAAAATCTGTAGAAAAAAGAGATAGCAAAGGAAAACAGAACAGCAAGATGCTGTGGATACGTGAAGGGCAGGCTGAATGAAGAAACCTGGATTCATGTTTCTCATTTCTCTCTTTGCTTTTTAGCGCTGCTCTGGCAATAAAGGAGAAGTAAAGGCAATTTATCTGGCCAATATGCTTTGGTTCTTAGGATAATCCAGAGAGGAACAGGACAGACAGAACCTCACTGGTTACTGAGGCAATCATGTCAACCATTTTGGCTGTTCAGAATAACATTACTTTACTATAAGATAAACTAACTTGACGAAGAAAAGAAGATTAATATTCCCTCCTAAGTGCCACTTATGAGTCCACTTCAGGGATGCCATGTCCAGACTGGATTCCCCAGTTTATGAAAGACAGTGTCTTACTGGAGTGAGGCCAGTGGAGGGCCACTAAGGCAGTCAGCGGGGCGGAGCAGAGGATGTACGTGAGAGGTTGAGGGATATGGGCTTGTGGAGAAGAGAAAGGTCAGGGAGACCATATTGCTGTCTATTATTCTCAAATGGGAGAAGATGGAGCCAGACTCTTCTCAGAGGTGTGTGATGACAGGACAAGAGACAACAGGCAAAACTCTGAGCATGGGCAGTTTTTCTCACCATGAGGGTGGGTGACACTGGCACAGGTACCCAGAGGAGATTTGACACCTCTGTCCTCAGAAGTGCTCAGAACTGGCCTGGACATGGCCCTGAGAAACCTGCTGCAACTGGACCTGCTCTGAGCAGAAGGCAGAACTGGGTAGCCTCTGGAGGTCCCAACCAAGCTAAATCCTTCTGTGATTGTATAGAGATTCAACTGAAGGCAAAATTAACTCATCTTCATTTATTGTTTCAAATTTTGGGGGTTTTTGATACAGGCTCTACATATCAATGTTTTAACATGATAACATTATTATATATTTAAAATTTCCTTCTCCTCCCCCCCTTCTGGAAAATGCAAAAGTAAATAAAAAGTCTCCATTCACAGTGCACACTCCTCACGGTGTACATCCCCATAAAAGAAATATACACTGTCTTTGTGCATTTTGGAGGATAATGCCAATCTGTGGAAAACACATTTGTTTCTTAGTTTCAAATACTGATAAGCATAATAATTACAATGTACACTCACCCTGACTAGGACAAAGAAGGCACTGTTCAACCCAGGTCTCTAGTCCAAATATTTTTATCCTGGAATCAAGACTGAATAATCAAAGAACCTTCATGAATCTGTACATTCACATAAAGCACCCACCAAATAATTCTTAATAATGAGAAAAGTGAAAAAGAACTAGATTTAGTGAGAAAATAATTTCCTGTTTATCATCAAAGCAAATTATCAGCTATCCCGAATAAGCTGCTTTAAAATTAAGAGGATGTGATCTTAAAGTTGTGAGATTTAAAAAAAAAAAAAAAAAGTTGGGTTCTTTCTTATTTATGAAGAGAGGAAAAATTTGGAAAAAAAATCAATCTATTTTTAAAAAATTCCCATAAAAAAATTGATGACAATCCATCCATTCTAATAAAATACTTAAATTTAATCAAACCAGTACTTCTGGAAAAGAATATTTTAACCACCAGATTTAACGATGTCTAGAATGTAACACATTTGTGTGTTGTTATATAGTATCATAGTTTATATATATTTTATATTTATATTTTAACACTGTTAAATGTTTCCAATAGATTTTAGTGCTTGAATTGTTGATACAGGTCCTCCCCTCAGCCACTCAGAACTTTGCAGTGTCCAGGTATTCGGGGAGGCAGCAGTAGTGTCACAGCATCCAGTGTGGATGTGCCCAAAGCAAGAGCCATGCACAGAAAGGGAGGCCAGAAGGAGGGAATAGCTATTTTGCCTCAATAGACAGACTCTTCTCAATCTCTAATGTGTCACATTAGAGCATTAAGGAACCTCTCTTCTCAAATACAGTCCATTGGAGTGAAAAATCAGGACACCAGTGAATGTTATAGTGAAGAGATTGGTTTTATATGAGTAAAATAAGAAAAAATTCTGCAAATTTCAGGGCTACACTAAAGGAACCACATTCAAATATAGAAAGAATTAAAGAAACTTCTTTGGTTTGACAGGAAAGTCATGTTTATTCTCCAGCAGCAGAAATCCTATATTCTGCATTCTGTTATGAGCAGAGCCCATGAGAGTGCTGGAATATAATGAGGGATGACTACACATTAGGAGGACATTGGGTAGATCTACGTTAATGTTTTAGTTTGGCAGTGCACTTTTGAAGTTAATCTCTTGACTGCCTTCAATTATTGTGCTTTGTTTTGCGTTGTGGGGTGGTTAAAAAACACGTGACTGGATTCTTTTCTGATGCAACTCAAGTAAGCTAAATTTAGTACTCTCCAGCTGCTACTGTGAATTCAGTCCACATGATGAGGTTAGAACTAATCCAAAATTAACTCATCAAAATAGGTATGAATATTGGGTCTTCAGTGACAGTTGCTTCTTTCTACACACGGATCCATTTCTTTTTGCACTGATTACTGTAGAGACAGCTTTAAAGACTTGGAAACTACTGCAAACTTTGTCCCCTGCCCCTGCTTTGGAAGTTGTGTGTAGACCAAACTGCCTTTGTCCACATATATCATCCTTGGGCTTTCATATGATGTCTCTGGCTATAATAGCTGTTCCCCTGTTTTCTACACAGGTTTTTAAGTTCCTACAATTTTTCATATCTGGATGATCAACTTAATATGTCATTTAAAGGAGATGTGTAACTATTCACTTTTCTGTAGAGAAGAATCATTCAGAAGAGCAGTAATTCAGTAAAAGGCTCCAAACTTGGACTCTCTCCTATTCCAAGCAGTAATTAGTCTTCAGAGAACAGAGGAGATGCTTTTGTGAAGGAAGAAATAGAAAGAATTACTCCCAGTTTCTATAGGAAATGGTAGCTTCTTTGCCATGGGTTCTCCCCATACTCTCACATAAATTGCTCTGGTAATGAAACGTTGTAATACTTTATCTGGCTCAAGGCAGGCTAGACCCTCTGTAATGTTAAGGTTGAAATTTTGTGTGCCAAAAGCAAGCCCAGAAAACATTTCTAATATTGATAACCACACAATGGGGTGTGCCAAAAACACCCACACACCATTTGGTCACACACATTTATAGTAATTCTGCAAAACAACCCATTACAGACCAGATCTGATTCTAAACTGCATCACTATGGCTCGGATTTAATATGTTTTTCTAGGAAAGCACTTAAGCAGATTCTCATGGCTAACTTACATTAACGAGACTTAATTACATGCATAATACACGTGCTTTAATGCTTCCCCAAAGAAGGTTCCACATCACGATGATGGCATTTTAGTGCCACAATGTTCAAAACTCACAGTGCTCAATCATTTCCTTGTACTGTTCTTCAAATTTTCTAAGTTTTAAAAGTAGTTAACATTTAATTATTATCTTTTCTTAGTCCTGAGTATTTTGATATGTTATGACTGATCCCCATAGCCTTTTGTTTATTTTCTCTTAAACCCATAAATGTCTTTTTTTCAGGACTTCAGCAGAAATGAAATCATATATCATAATCATATTTAAAACAAAACAAAACAAAACCAAACAAAACATTTAATTCACCAGAAATATGTAAGCAACATTACATTCTAAATTAAAACAAAATCCATGAAACTCAGACAAAACAAACTAACCTACCTGGCTTTAGGATTTCATATCTTATTAGGGACACATCTTGATTAGAGTCATTTACAAGACTATGAGGGCCTGCATAAAACAATCAAGTATCTACTGACTATAAGAGTCAGTTCAACCTGAGAGCTCCATGGCAACCCATTTTTTGCACAGCTGAAATTAGTCTCTTCACATTACTTCAGAAAGGATATTTCTTGATGATTGAAAAAAATTAAAATTCTGGTAAGAAAAATAAGAACTAAAATATATCATACGTTTAAAGTACTTCCTGTCAGTTGCTATATACACATGTTTAGATAATGAACTTGGGTTGGGGGATTTTTCAGGTATCATTTGCTTTTTATATATACATACACACATTCTCTTGCTAAACTGAAAGGAAGCTTTGTAATCTTCCATATAACATCTGTGCTTTTTCACCTCACAGTTAGGCGAGCTATTAATTTCTTGTGTAAAGGGGGTATAACAGTGGCTTGGCAGAGAGATGTCTCAGCAGCAGGCAAAAAACGAATACTTGCCTAAAAAAGTGTCAAAATGTGGATGTGCCTCCAATAATTTAAAAAATAGGAGGTGATAAGTTGAAAATGTCAGGTAATTGGCAGACAGATAGAAAGTTAAACTGTGTCCTCAGTGAAGAAAATTAACCAGCAGCTGCCAGCAGAGGCCCCAAGGTCATCTGAATGTCAGAACCAAGTAAGGGCCAATCATTCAGAAGGGGTTCGCTGCTGATATTTGCCCTCCCTGGTCATTTTCAGATCTCCCAGGAACTGCCCTGAACTACTGCCAACATGTGTTCATTTCTAAAAATTACACAGATTGTGATTTATTACCCATCACGCTACAAAAATCCATTGTGAATTAAATCAGCCCTTTGTTTAAATTGCTACTCTGCAATACGTATCATATCATCATAAATGACATTGAAGTTATAATCTACAGTAGTCTGCTTCAGCCACTGATAAGACTCCACCAAGGGACGATCAATACTTACTATTCATTTTTGAAATTATCTTCACATTGATCCCTGAACAAGCGCCAGAAACACAGAGGCACAGTGGCTTTAATACAATAATTATATAAAGGTTTACAGGCTCATCCTGCCAGCCAATAAAAGCTGTCAGCTGGCAGGGACAGTTACAATCCCATAATCCATCAAAATGCTGTTCTCTGACCTATGGGCTTCTGGGCTTTCGGTAGACCTCGATAAACATGCTTATAGAGGAGAGAATAGCAACAAACACTAGCAAGCAAAAGCATCAGATTCATATTACTGATTACAAAAAAAAAATCTCTTAAAGCACATCACCCTTTTTATCAGAGCAACGAAGAGGTGCATTTTTATCATAAATCACCAAAGAGTAAGTGATTGGATGCATGCGTATATTCCCACGCAAATTTGCTCTGTTCTTTTCAGCAGGTGACTTTGGATCAAATTATAAACTGTAATGAAGTAAGCTCATGGATCTAGTATGAAATATAGCTAATTTAGGGAGGAACAGCTAAGCACTTTATACACAGAAAAACAAGACTACTAAAAGTTTGAAAGTAAAATACTGAGAGCCTAAGAATAAAAGGAAGCTACCATCCAGGGGCAAATGAAAATCCGGATTAAGTGGATTGTGAATGACTCTGTAGCATTCAGCCAAGATGCCAAGCTATTTTTTTGTGTGTATGTGAATTTGTATTTTCACACAGATGGGGCTAAACAAATCGGTTTATTTATTAGTTGAGCTATACAAGTTCAAATTTTGCATATCAATTAAAGCTGTATAAAAGAGGGGAGTGGTTATTTTATAAGGCAAGCATTTGGTGAAACTGTAGAGATTTACTCCAGCTACGTACTTTCTGATGATTCCTGAATAAAAATAAGGTAACATGGATTTGAGGCAGAAGGTTTAAGGAAAAAGAAGGCAGAGAAGAAAATTTAAGATATGGAACAAACAAAGAAAAGAAGAGAGAGAGCAAAGAACAGGAACTGGTACAATGCTAGAATACTTAATTATGTACAACGTCAACACTGCTTCTTGTATTATTGTCTGCTACATCAGTTATACTCTCTTTTACTGATCCCATTGTCAGCTTCACAGCATTATCATGTACCCGAGAAGCACAGAACCTGGCTGGGATTAGCAGGCACAATTTGCGTTTCAAGTTCATCCTTTAAATGCCTTATTTGACTTACAAGAATACTGATTAGCAGCTCTCTATTTGTTTTTTTGCCATCCGAAATTATGTTAAAAAAAATAAGAAAGCATTCCCATGATACAATTCTGATGATTGGTAAAGGGAAAAGAAAAATTGAATTTTCATGTTTCACAGCATTATGTGGAATTCCTTTAAGAAAGAGGTGCAATTCTAGAGAACTTTTCCTGGTTACTCCTGTGGTTTGGGAAGTTTTTGGTTTGTTTCCAACCAATACAGAAGACATCCCACTATGGTATGATTTGACTTAACTCCAATGTTTAAGTGCAACAAGTGGTATTTACCAGCCGAGAAGCTTGCCTGTGACTTGACTTTCAAAGCTACAGAGCACACATTAAATAATTTTAATGTCAACAAAGCAAAGTCATAAAGCTGATGCAAGCTGAAGATAAGTACAATCTAAGAAGGAATACGGTAGCATTTAAAATCTCTTAATTGAGACCTTAGTCTGAATACATTAAGTATTTGATAAAGCAAAATTCTGTCTTAGAAAAGAAAGTTATCTCTTTCTTTTTTTTTTTTTGTTTGTGATCAGTGGTAAAAGGATTTTTTTTTTTCCCTACTTACAAAAATTATTGTTCGTTAGTGTGAAATACAATTTAAGTCATGGCACTCCTCCTTTGAAGTACTACTTTCTTCTAATTGTTTCAAAGACTAATATAAGTGTATGTTTAAATTGTACAAAAAGGCTTTCTCCACTGATAGCGGTAAAAGATGGAACAGCTGCCAGCCATTAACATACAACAGTAACCAAAGTAATGTTGTGCAATAAAAACAGATCTCTTCACAATAAAAAAGTGTGCAGTGGCCCCTGTGGGGTCAAGTGTGTTGCCCTGATTCTCTATCAACTTTCATATATGCAAACTTTGATGGCCTATTGATAACTACTAATTTTCCTCTCTGTTCTTTTAGAGATGCAAAGGAAAATAGTGTTTTCCTATGTGATCTTGGAGAGTGCATCAGCTTGTTCTTATAAGCACAAAACATCTTGTATCTTTACAAAAAAAGTTCCCAAACAGAATAACGACTCTAAAATACCAAAGTAATTGTACCCAAATGACTACAGCAATATCCACAGCCTTAACTGTCGACTTAACGCTTGGGTCTTAAAGTTAATATGGGTTAAATCTTGCATAGGAATGCCTATACTTCCCAAATTACTCCCCCCAAAAAATGTTTGTAATCTCACATTAGTCATATACTTCAGATGACAGCTGGATCACCCCATTCCTTACAGTGAGTTTGCACAGGTAAGACAGATTAGCACTCTAATTGAGAATTAATAAACACTCCAGTTAATGACAGTTATAGAATTCCCATTGCCCCTTATTGATTGCATGGGCTTTGCAGTCTGGCAGTAGACCGTAAAAAAAACCCATCATACCTACGTAAAAACATCCCCCTCCCAAACGCCACATATTTTGAAAAAGAGCATACAACATATGAAGAAAATACAGAAAACTACTACTGCACTAATATTACTTAATTCTAAGTCATATATAAGTTTGGTCTCAGGCTTGGACTTCCTCTCCTGTCAACAGCCTCTTCCCATTACAGTAGGAACTCAACATGTATGCAGGAGTTAAAGACCTATATTAATTCAATGCTCCACCTCCCTGCCAATGCAAGATTCTTCCCCACAGCGCATGTAGGCAATAACACGCCTAAAGAAGGACAAATTATAAAATCAACGCACCATAATTTGGGATTTGTCATCCAGTTATGTGAAAAGACTGGAGTAATTTACCAACATAAAGATGGTCTCATACAGTGTACTGTCGACAGCTAGTATTGTAATGATAATGAAGCTATCTCTGTAGAACTGACACAGATGCATAAAGTGGTTTTTGAATCCGATATTAGCAACAGACACTCAAAACAAAATTGAAATATTCTTATGCATTTAAAGGATTAATATAAATAGGTCCTTAGGAATACAAATGCTTGAAGCTTCAACTCCAGTAGCGATGTTTTAAAATGAGATAGTAAAACTTTGCTTTTTGCTAAAGCTTCTTCAGACAAAAGAGGTTTGCATGAAATTTGAGAATCCGAAAGCAACTGATTTGGACATTTTGAGGTTATAGCGCGATGGCACCATACTGATATTTTGAACTATTACATCTGAACATGGTGTAAAAAAAATGCAATGTTTGTAAAAGAAAGAGAGACATGAAGAAGGGTCAGCTAAAAAAGTAAGTCAAGCTGGATATACTGGAACAGACACATCTTTGGTTTAACCCTATCAGGGCTCTTAGAATATTTGTTACATGACAAATGGGAGATTAATCACTAGCTTAATAGACCTTTCAAATACCATTGACCTATATGAACAAACATAATAATATAAAAAATAATTTAGACTTATCTTTGGCATACTAAATAGAATAACATCAGCTCATGCTGTAGGGTACTATTTCTAAAATAGATGCACATTAAAAAAGTATTTTCTAATACATCATTAGTGGAGCTAATGGATAAATTAATTTATGAATAAATAATCATAGTGCATAATTATTATTTTCAAGTTACAGATCCTATGTGGCTAGCATTCACATTGCCATATAGAACTGCGAGCCTCTTCTGACACCATGATATGATTTCCTAAAACCAATAATTGAAATTTTTATTTAGAGAAACAAGACAGGACGTAAAATTATTTCGCCATTAACAGAGACATCATAGCAGGTAGATGTGGAAGCTGGAAGTTCAAGAGAAAACAGAACAGTCTAGAGACAGTTTTTTAGCATAAAGAAGAGGGAACTGTCAAAGCCCTAACATTAAACCAACACATGAGGAAGAGAAAAAGGTAAAGATCTGCACAGGAGAAAGAATTATTCTGTCAGAGATAGGAGAATGATCAAGAAAAATAAATTAGGTCCTCCATAATGTAGATAAACAGGTGTGGCTTTTGCAAAGGGAATACACTGCCATCTGTTAAGTGAAAGCCATGTTTTAATGGTTTGCAGCAAGAGTTTAAGTAATTTAGTTAGTAGAGTAGAGTTAGTAGCAGAGTTTAATTTGCTTATAGAAGGACAAGAAGACAAAGTTGCATCATTAGAAGCAGATAATTAAGAAAAAGGCAAGAAACGGGTGAGGTTAGAAATATGATTTTAAAAAGCTAACAAATACTAACCTTGTGGGTTTTTTTTAATTGACAATCAAGAAGTTGGAGAGGAATATTGCACTGAGAAAAGAGGTTTGGTAAATTCTTGGAAGACAAGAGCAAACCACTAAGAAATTAAAATATAACAATAATTCAGAAAAAGGAAATGTATGTTCATCCTTGTACCACTGATTTCATGAAGAAGGGGGAAAGAGATGACAGCAAAAATAAACAAAGGGTAGGGTATGGCTCACGATTTCAAGTGTTAAGCTCCAGTCTTCAAACAAAACAGCAGTTGTGAGCAAGGCAGACCAAATATGGAGATTTGAGGAGTGGGGGGAAAAAAAAACAAATCACCTTTGCAAGCATAGTGGTAATTTTAGAGTGATCCAATGTTGAAGAGTGGAAAATAGGTTACAGAAACCAGTACTGAATTTACAGTGGGGTTCCACTGTTCCCTCTGAAGAATCACGGCAGGACCTTGGTTGCAAGGCATTGCAGAGCTGGCCGGACAAGAGATCATCCTGCTTGCCAGAGAGTATCCTTCTTGCTCAACCTGGGCTTCCACTTTAAATTACTGCCATACACTAAAATGGTCATTATATGTGGCACAGCTATTTAGGATTCTGCAAAGGAGGTTTAAAAGCACAAAAACACAATGTGCATCCAGGATCTCCTAGGAGCGACTACAAACTGGTACAATTCTGTAATAGAGAATAAAGAGAAAACTAACCTTCACTGTTAGCAAGACCAGGAGATATGTGATCAGCAAGACAGTAATTAAGGCAAAATCCACATTTCATTCACGGACTGCCCAAGGAGGGTTAATCTATCTAGAGATATTTTGGTTTTAGGAAGAAATTAACTAGTAAAAATGTAGGTGAAGGAAGTAGAATACGTTTTTTATGCATATCCAATGTAAATCTACACAGGATCCAACCCATGCAGGTCCTAGAAGTGGAAACAAACTCAAGGGTGGAGTACTCCAAAGCGTGGGAGGGAAGTGGTGAAAGGGTGAGAGCTGACAATGGTTTTTGAAGGTAGATGCGAACAACTGGGGGAAAAAAAATAGTCATGCACCTCCTGTTATTTTTTATCATTTCCAGATGAATTATTTGATGCATTCCTCAATATCCAGGACAAGAAGAGACTAACATCTATGGAACAAGGCAGTAGTCCTTGAGATGCAGGACATTTTCCAGGATTGGAAATTATATTGTAAAGTACTATTGGCAGGATAGCAGAAGGTGAGCATGAAGATGGCTTGAAGTCCTGTTTAAGGATGTCTAACTGTGTCTTCATAATTTATTGTCTACTCAGTTACTAAATCCCATACTCTGTGCATGTGTAGTAAGAGGCAAAAACATACACAGAAAGTCCCACTTAGGCAAGAATTTTTGGTATAGACATTAAGAAAAATACAATCTTTATCCCCAACTGCCATCTATTGTATGGATTTTTAAATCTTTAAGGGTATTATTCACCTAGTATTCATGAAATATATTGATATATACACCAAAAAATTGGAAAAAAAATCTAAGTATCTCTGAGTACTGGGCAGTTCCTGCGGTCGAGTCTGTTTTGTCCATGATGGTAACTGATGAGTGATCTCTCTGTCTTTATCTTGACCCATGAGTTTTTCCATCTTATTTTCTCCTCCCATCCTGTTGAGGAGGGGGATTGGGAGAGTGGCTGGGTGGGCAATTGGCAGGTGACCAAGATCATGTTGATAGACGCGACGCTGATAGACACATAGATAGACAATGAATGAACTGCTGATGTCATAGACCATACATAACCTAGCAACTTATGTTCTGTTTTATCTTGATGAAGAAAAAAACTCCTGTCATTCAACATTAAGCAAATCTCAGTAACATAAAACATAGTAGTTGCTTTCACATAAATTTGAGCTGGGAAAAATCAGACAGACGGAATTTATTGCCAATGCAGATAGGTTTCTTTGACCTTCTCCTGTGTAAAGAAGCTGAATGCCATTTAAATAAAATTAATCTCAACAGTCCTGCAAGTTCCATCATCTACTGTGCATCAAAAACTTTCAAAGGTAGGATAAGATACCATTACCAAGGTTTGGTTGAGTCAGTTTATCGCATCTTTGCCAAGTATAGATTTCCTACCAGAGCTTGGTGCTTTTAGTTATTCAATAGAAAAGGGTTGGTACTAGACATTAGAGATGTAAAGGTATGGGAGGGTTTCAGAAATCAGTCTGATGAGCTTGCAAGGTAAGAAAGTGAAGTTTTCCAAAAAGGCTGCAGAGATATGACTATGGTTTAGTTAAACAAAATCTGTACATCTGCCTCTGAATTAGGCACTTTGTAAACATGTTCGCCACTGAAAGACTCCTCAGAAGAGCAATCTAAAAAGTAGCAGTCACCTGAAGGCCACATCCAAACAAACTCCCAGCAGCACTGTGCAGAATTTTGCCCTGGGGACTGCTTGTATAAGTTTAACACAAATCCTATTTCCTGGGTTTGAATCAAGTACAGAGAGTATTCCTCAGATGCCTGTCTTTGCAACACTATATCCTCAGCTATATTCAAGATATTATGTCTATAAATATCAATCACAATCACTTTTTTATTGCCATTATTACATTGATCCACAGTTTCCTATACACAGTTCTGATTCAATATACAACCCTATATTATGCATTTGAGAAAGAAAAACACTGCGCTCTTTTGCACCATCTAAAGATACAGAGTGGGATACCTACAATCAACAAAACACTTATGTGAACTCCAAATGACTTGCTCTAAAGCAAGACTGTTTTAGAGATACGCAACATGATATTGCCTAAATCTAATGAAAATATCACACCAGATCTAATACTAAAATTCTAAGCTAATACTTCAAGTAATTCAATCTGTTGCTAAAAGACACATTCTTTCAGCATCTAGTATTCCTATGAACAGGAAGTGGAATCAGGAGAATACTTATTTGGAATTACTAATTGCTATAGTAATTGCACGGTTGCTAAAAAAGGAATAAACTATGTACATTTCCTGAGTACTTCATAACTTAACAGTTTTCCTTTTCCTACTGTTATCTGAACTGAATTCATTCTCTTCAGCATCCAAAGAGCTATCATTTTTTTGTTGTTAAAGACTATTTTAAACAAAAATAGGTTTAAAAAAAAGTAACATTAAACAGAACACTTTCGTAATAACACCCACGTCTTTGGACAAACGTGATATAAATAGTGGGTAATGGTTACAAAGGTTTATGCTGGTTTACATACAGCCAGTATTAGAAGGAAGTTAGTTGTGTCCTCTCCTGCTATAACATGCTTTACAAGATTGCAAATATTTGAAAAGAACCAGGGCTTTGTGGATAGGATGTTTGGCTATGAAGTAGTAGTGAAATGACAGTGTAAACCCCTGTCGTAAGCCCTTGCCAGGATCACAAACGTGAGTGATTATTTTCCTTATCTCTCTACCTTTTTCACAGCCAATTCTGGGGTATCCATACACTCATTTCCAACCATTTTTTTATCCTGTTTTAAGCTGACTTTTCTTCAATATCCATAACAAAAGCAATACATCACTTGCAGAGTCCTATCCAAGAAGTTGATTATGGAATATTTGAAACAAGACTGTATCCACTCCTTCTGTTTCGGTATTTATAAAATCTTTAGAGGCCAAAAGTTCGTTCTACAGAGTTAATATTTTAAAACATATATTTTAAAGATTTTTCCAAAACAGTTGGAGGAATGTATTGTTCACGATGGGAGCAATCAGGGGACATGATTGACATATGGAATTGAAAAAAAATGTGAATAAAGAGGTACATAAACTATAGAATGTACTTTCTTGTATAGGAGCTTTGCCCTTTGCAAGATTCAATAGTATTCTGTACAGCATCAATGTCATGTCAACCATCCTTCACATTCATGGAAATACCTCTACAATCTTGATATGTCCACTTAGACCACTTGGAAGACGCTAACCAAAAATAAAGGTTGCTCAAATTGCTAAGGGATGAAAATTTGTTGAAAAATTATCGTTGATAATTTAACTGAAAATGACTTATAAGTAATGGTTATTTTTCTTAAGTGAAATGATAGACGCTATTCTATATGAAAATAATTTTGAAGTGTATATAGTACATAGTTTTTATACAATATAACTGCAATACAGAGATAGGGACTTTATTTTCCCAATTAGGATGTGAAACAATATGAGAAGAAATGGTTTGGACAGGACTTTAGCAGTCGTAGTAACACACATGAGGACAAACACATCAATTGCAAGTCTTTGGATTACAGATTTCAAACAATAGAGGGCTCCTTCCCAGAAACTGCATTACTGAATACACATACTTCTCTCACTAATTTGTTGTCTCAACCATGTAGAAGAGTCTCAGTGTATGCTTCTAGGTCATTATAACATTAGATAATATCTCATATAAATGCTAAATGACAGTCACATAAGGACATATATGAAATACTAAAGATACTCTAGAAACTTTCTTTTGTATTTTTATTTAATTGCTTTCCACTTATAACAATAGAAAAGTACTGGGCTGTGGAAGAACAGCACTTGCCCGAACAACAGACGATGTATCTATTATCTCACTTCCATGAAGGTCATCGACCTATGACAGTTGGAGTAGCAGAAACATTAGAAATCATGTGCAATTTAATCTTTACACAAATAAAGGAAAAGTATCACAATGCCTGAATAATGAAGAGTCTCTCGGAGAAAAAGAAAAGTCTGTCCCTGAGGATATTCTTCATTTTCTTTCCTGAACTGTTCCAATGCGTTCACACTATGAGATTCACTCACTGTGCTGACACACGTATTAATAGTATTTTGGCTGGAAGAGTGTAGATGTTCTAAAGTGATTGCAAAGTGCAGCTGTGACTCAGTTCTCCTTTCATTCATTCATTACTTCTCCATGTCAATTCTGGGAGACTATTGTTCACCGAGAAACTGTCATCAGGATTGAAATTAACTGTTTTTTCTCCTACTTCAGGCAAGAGTGTTTTTATGTTCCCTGCTCTCCAGAACATGCTACCTTATCTTTTACAAGACTGGTGATGAAAATATTATATCAATTCCATTTGAAAATAAACAAATATCAGGAAAATACAGAGAAGTGTACACAACAACAGAAGATAGCTTATAAAAGCATTTTCATGTTATCAGTCTATATTCCTCTTCTGATAATTTAGAAATCAAGCAAGCAAAAATAAAGCACTTCCTATTGCAATTCCCAGTAAGCTAATATCTAATGATGGATAACAATACAAGTTTATTTTCTACTCACTGAAAATGGAACCTCTATGTCTTCAAGAAAGGAATGAGAAAAAAAAAAATCAAGAGTCAGAAGAGGTCAGCTGTTTCATCTTGTTGTTATTTAACTGAGTATAAAGGGTATAAAAATTATTTTTACCAAAATAATGCTGTTGTTGACAAGAGGCAAACAACCTGAATTCTCCATCGGTCCATCTTTAACAATGTTATTAGATGAAGACTATGAAGATTTTTTTTTTTTTTTAAATACCAGGCTGCAGTTCCTGGAATATTGTGGGAAAGACCAACTTCCCCCCAGAATCAGTACTTCATTTTTCACTGGAGCTTTCTGTCTCTGTATGTAACTTAACTCACCTTCAGCTCCAAAAATGGAAGCCAAATTATCTTTATATTTTAGAAGATTTCTTTAGTGGCATTCTCAAAAAAAATTAGAATAATACAGAGCTCTATTTAAATATACAACTGCTGTCCTTTGGAAGGAGAAGATGATTTAAAAATTTTGATTGTATTTAAAATGGTGACAAGAACTCAAAAATTGGAGAGTGTTTAAGCTAATGAAGTCAAAAGGTATCATGGAGGGTTTTATATTTAAATTGAACATTAAAAAATATATAAAAATAAAACATTTCAACACAACAAAAGCTAACTGTACAATTTCTATTGACAGCTGAGTCAGTGTTTTCCAATGTAACATTATTATTTCAGAAAAACATCAGCCTAGCAGAAATTTCTAAATGTATTTAAGAAAATTACTATTTTTCAAAATATTAATAGAAAAAATACATCTCCTTCCATGATAAATTAAACTTTCATATTTAACACAATTGAGGGTGGTCTTCCGCTAACACAAGCTTTTCCATTGTTGTTGTACAACCTGAAGGCTTGGAGAAGAACCGCCATTTTATTTGTCTAAATTAAAGTATACTGCTTTTCCACTTGGAGAGGAAGATGGAGAATTTATTCTCTTTTATTCTTATCACTGTGGAATTAAGTATTGATATGAAGAGGGGAAAAGAGGAATTGTGACAATTCATTACAAATTATAGCAGTGTTTAGAAAGGTTCCAGCTTTTGCCTGAAGTATTCCTTGAAGGTGCCTGAAAGTCCCCACTCACTTCCTGAAATAGATACACCTTTTAGTACAGTTTTTTGTCTCCATCAGCATATTGGGCCACGGAATTATTATATCTAACTTACATGTTTGGCTAATTGTAATGATACAACTGAAGTGTGAAAGAATGGCATTTCAAAAAAATTAAAAACTTCATTTGTTATTCCAAGACAACAAAACTTAAACTGCTTCCTTTGTTTCCAGGTAAAATATTGTGGATGAAAATATGGTTGCCACTATGTAGACAACCAGGAAGGGCTGAAAGACAGAGGTCAGAGAATTCATTCCCCCGGCCAAAGGCACCTGTAGATATTCAGCTATAACATGTGGAGCCCATAGACTCAGCACCATGGACATGTTCGTATTCTGCTCAAGTAAGTGGAGGCAGCAGCAGACATGTCTTGCCCTTTGTCTTGCCTTGCCAACAGATAGCAACACCACAGAAGGAGCTTTTCTTAAATCTGTACTCTGCAGACAAGCCAGTGCTATGAATCAGGACACATGGACAATGCTTTAAAAAACCTTCACCCTACAAGTTTCAATTACATCTCCAGCCCCAGAATTTCTGGGGGAAGAGACAAAACGTTTGTATTAACTACACAATCAATTTAATTTTCACACACAACATGTTTACTCTCTAAAGAAAGAAGAGTACTATTTTTTCCACTTCCAACAATATATTTATAGAGCCAAACATCCTAATCTCTTTAGCTTTCCTTGGGAATCAGTTTTCCCAGCAACTCTACTGCAAGGAACTTAGCTTGATCATGTAAACTAAAATAGAAGATAAAACTAGCATCAGTTCAAATAGGCATAGCCCAAAACTTAAATATATTTATCAAAATATATATCAATTTCATTTGATAATATGATTTTTTTTATGTTAATCCTTTGCTACTCTGGAGATAGTACAACGAAGAAGTAATCTTCATAGTGCCTTATTTTGAATTCCTAAAGAAAATATTTCTAGTTTTTTTCCTGTAAGGAAAAATGTATTATAGATAAGGACAGAATGCATGGAATACTATGACTCAGGCAGCAATACAGTAGACAGTGATGTGCTTGCCATTCTTAATAGAAATATCAAGAACATAACAGTCAATCATGCTCTAAATCTATAACTATGCATGTTCCCTCATTGCATTTGCTGCATGACCTTGTCTCTCCTTGACACATCTCAACACTCAAATCAATGATGACAGACATCAGGGACTTGTGGATTCTCCTGGGATCATGCATTTTATGTAATATTTTTGATTACCTAATTACAACTTAATCCTATATAAAAAAGCATTTAAGGATATTCCCCTTTCTATTTCTTTGTTTTCATATTTTGGTCACGTGTGGTGCATGCTGTATATCTGCTTCTTTACCAGCCAACTGCAAATTTTGTGGTCAGGAGGAGGACATCATAGGTTTTCTCCTAAATAGTTCGGATGTACAAATTTTGATGCAGAATCTAATGAGGAGTCTTTTACTTTAATTTTTAACAATTTTTCCCCAAGACACAATTTCTTTGTAACAATTCACTTATTTATAGAAAGTGAGACAGTTGTTTATAATTTAGGTGTAGAAAGGGATAATATTCTGCTGCTGCTTTGGACTCCCAGTATGGCCATCTAAATGAAGTACCTGAACAATACAGAAGGAAGAAAATAGTTCTAATTCAAAGTCAACTTTGCAAAGTCTGTTTTCCTGTTTTTTTCAGCCATTTCTAGGACTTGTTTTCTAAACCTTACAGAGGTTTGTTATTTATTTGCTGCTCAATATCAAGAGCCCTTTACAATATACTAGGCAGAAATCAAGTATACTAACTAGTACTAAATGCAGATGCCTAGGCTAACAGGTAGGAACAGATATAAATGGAACAGCTGAAGCCAAAGTAATTAATTTTTTGTTGGTTTTGATTTTTTGAATTGTGACACAGCATTTAATTCCTCTTATTTTCTCAGCACTCAAATTTAGTGTTATATACCTGAGGCAAAGGACAACATACCATGTAGCTAATTGTCACCATGTCAATTATGCATGAAACAAACAAAACAATTTAATTAAATTTGCAAGTTTATAGCAAATTTAGAAAAGGTGTAAGGAATCTTTCCTATCACTGAATGCTCTAGAAGGCTTGTATTTTTTAATCTTTTCCTCTCTTACGGAAATCATACATTCAAGCTATTATATTTTAGACCATTTTCAGAAAAAGAAAAAAAAAAAAAACCAACCACGTACAGTTAAGAGTTTGAAACACAGAATTTGTACATGATTTTTGTGTAGAAACTAAGGATTATAGACTTGAGTATCTTATCATATTCCACCTACACAACAAAGAAGGAAAGTTACACAGTTGATAGGGTATTGAAGCAGGAAACCTGGAGAGAAATTAAAGCCATGCAGTTAATAGCAAAACTTCTATAGATTTAAGAGGGTCCAAAAGCTTGTCTCAGAATGTGTTGCTGGTTTGCCACCGTCCTAAGCTTATGTTTTCCCATATCAAAGCAAGGATTTAGAATGGCCTGGAAATGAGAGAATCTTGATGCTGAAACACTCATTTCATGTGCTTGAGTTCAGCATAATCAGAGAAGTGGCAGATGCCAAATTGAATAGCCTGGATTTAGGATGCTGCTGGTATAGAGAAAACCTGTTCTATGTCCCCAAAACACATGGGAAACCCACAGAAAATTTATGCAACGCTTGGCACAAAATGGACAGTTTTACTTCCTGATCCTGCAAATTGTGCCTAACTTAATGCTTATGAATATTCCCATTTAAGTCAATTGGATTATTTACATGCATTAAATTAAGCACATATATAACTGTTTTTCAGATAAAGGTCTTAATTACTTTTAAGGTATTGAACCATTTTTCTTCAGACTTGACTCAATGAGAGCTATAGATCAAGTCTAGATAGAAGTTACTAGCATTATCCGGGTTTACTTATCCACCAAAAATGTTTCTGACTAGGATATAAAAAGAAAATATTTTCACATTCCCTCATGATTAGAAAAAGTATTTTCAAACAATCGTTTTACACATATTTATCAAGTAATAACTGTTCAGATAAGGGTGTCTTTTATACAAAATAGGAAATGGGTTTCAGAAATGTATATCTCAAAGTAAAGGTAGAAGTTATTCATTTCTTATTTATTCTCTCACAACGCATAATTAAATAGGACATTATTATTTTTTAAGTAATATCCTCTTTGCGTCTGAGGAAAGAAGAGAAAATTTTAAGATAGATGACCAGAAAAAATTACTCTTCGGATATTGATAACTGGAGGAATGACAACAGAAGAAATAAGTACAATAGGAATTTAAGAATATATTGGTATTCCTAATGTAAATATAATAACATAATAGGAAAAAAAAACCCTTTGAGATGCTCTCTATACTCTCTATGCATGAGATAAGTAAAACAATAAATAAAAGCAATATTCTCCTATCGTCTGATTGATCTTTTAAAAAATTGAACATTTCACTATTAAAATTAAGCTTCATAGCAGCATGAAAACATGAAGATAAGAAGTATTGAATTCTATTAATTCTGAGATTACTTTGGTCAGTTCCCTTATGTAGCTGAAAACGGCAAATGATTTTTTTCTGCACATCTCGGTCCAAACTGGAGTGCCCACATAGGCTTAGCCACTGATTCAAGTCCCAGCAGAGAATGAGACAAAACAGGCACTTCCTATTTTATTAAAAGGGCTTTTGTGATCCTGTTGTGTATAAGATGACTGCAGTGTAGGTGCAGTCCCCAAGTACTTCTGCCAGGTCAACGTGCTGGGTGTTACCACACCCATTCTATTCTTGAGCATTTCATTTTGTGCCTATTTTCTGTTAAAGTGCCTTGAACGTACCTGTTTCAGTTCAGATGGTTTTCAGAACTCAGGCAACTTTTACACCTACTTCCACAATTTATTTCTACAACACAGAAGACACAGGTTGACAAATAAAAGGCAAGCACTATGTTTGAGGAAAAGAGAATTAAACTACTAATGGGTTACTTTTCAAAGGCTATAAATATTCTAATAATTTCTAAAATAAAAAGCCCTGTACCTCTCTATTTTCCTCACTAGTGTTGACAGCACACATCAGGTTCCTGACTCCTAATGTGGTACAGTTAATAGGGGTTCTGGTAACATTCAACTCTGCCATCAGAGCAGTACTGGGCATAAAGTTCATCTATGAACTTAACCCCGTGAGATGTGTGTTAAAAATCACCTTTATCAGATAACTTAGTCACATTCATCATGATGCATAAATTAAAATGAAGCTGTGAAACAAAATCTAACATATTAAAAGGAATACAAACCTCACTGGAACCCTGAGAAAATCAACTTGCAGAATAGACCTTCCTAACAGTGATCTAACTATATAACACAGCATATAATTCAATTACAACATTTTCTGTGTTTTATGAGCATGAATAAACAAACTTAGAACGTAGCAGAGCTTGTAGTTAATTAAATCATATCCATTTATTTCTGAAGTGTTCCTTGTACATATGAGAAAAAGAACCCTTCCTGATGAATAAAATCCTTTTGACTTTGCTGGGATCAGGTTATTTCCCATTTAGTTTCTGTTACCTAAATGCAAATCTAGGCATAAGGAGCAGCTTTTTTTCCTCCCCTTTGCTTAACATGTGTTTTTCAAGTCTATTCTGAGACTGCAGGCAAAATCTGGCCTTGTCTTCAAAATCAAAAAGGATGCCCTCATCATAGGTGTACTTTCCACATGTTGCAATTAAACATGCTGAAATTAATAACTAGGGAAAAAATGACAGCCCTTGACTTTTGAGGAAAGCCTTGAGAGCAAACGTGGAACAAGTCCGCCCAGTGTCCATCTGCGTGTCAGTTTGCTCATGGATAAAGAGAAGAACAGTAACCTAATTCTTTCCAAAGCTTTTAAGTGCTAAACTAATCACTTAAAGTTTAAATAATAAAATATAATGCAATAGCCCATGAGCTGACCTATTTTGGCTCCAGGCATGCATAGATATTAGGGATTTTGTTAGAGTTAGCTGAGATATAATGACTATACTTTATAAAAAAGAAAGATTTAACCCAACATGCCTTTCATGATCTCAGCTAGACTTTCAGGTCTTATGTAAAGAAAAACATTAATCATAAAATATGAGAAACTAATACTTTAATTCCTTTTCCACCAAGCCTATGGACACATGTCCCTTGGCCCATTAAATATATTTAAATCTGCTTCATTCACATACATACACATTTTGTAAGTTAAGGTATAACATGATCTTACCCTTGAAACTTTAGATCTATTTACACTTGCAAAATTGATGCAGGATCAAGTTGAATTGGTTACGTTAAGCATAATTAAGAAGCTGGTATAAATAGCACAAGGACGCTCATTTACCTGACTCTACTTTGTGCTTTGAAGAGATATGTTACAGTCTTAATTACAATGGCTCATTTCCCCCAGGGCCCTCTGCTTTTGACAAGAGAGGACAGAATTTTTCTGCAATTTGAAATGCAATAAATGCACCAAACTATCTCTTAAAACTTTATTGAGCTATAATGCTAAGCCACTATCCATCGTATTTGAGAAGTCGTGGCAGTCCAGTGAAGTTCCCACTGACTGGAAAAGGGGAAACATAACGCCCATTTTTAAAAAGGGAAAAAAGGAAGTCCTGGGGAGCTACAGGCCAGTCAGTCTCACCTCTGTGCCTGGGAAGATCATGGAACAGATCCTCCTGGAAGCTATGCTAAGGCACATGGAGGACAGGGAGGTGATTCGAGACAGCCAGCATGGCTTCACCAAGGGCAAGTCTTGCCTGACCAACCTAGTGGCCTTCTATGATGGAGAGACTACATCAGTGGACATGGGAAGGGCTACCAATGTCGTCTATCTGGACTTCTGCAAGGCCTTTGACACGGTCGCCCACAACATCCTTGGTGGCAAAATTTTTAGCAGGGCCTGTTGTGACAGAACAAGGGGGAATGGTTTTAAACTAAAAGAGGGTAAATTTAGACTAGATATAAGGAATTTTTTACAATAGGGGTGGTGAAACACTGGAATAAGTTGCCAGGAGAGGTGGTAGGTGTCCCATCCCTGGAAACATTCAAGGTCAGGTTGGACTGGGCTCTGAGCAACTTAATCTAGTTGAAGATATCCCTGCCCACGGCAGGGGGGTTGGACTAGATGACCTTTAAAGGTCCCTTCCAACCCAAGCTATTCTATGATTCTATGATAATGGCCATCCTGCTACTCTTCACCAGTGGAAGCGATGTGTTGAGGGAAACAACTGAGTGGACAACAGGTATTTATGACAGCACACATGGATGAACCTGTTCTTACATTACTTCAGCAAAATTCAGAGCAGAAAAATTCGCAAAGCTGTTACATAATCTGCATTAGGTCTTAAGAATAATAACACACAAAAAATCATGACCCAAGATAAAAAAGTGCATACTTCATATATTTGACAGGTAACGGCATTTAACCATCGTTGTGAGCTATAAAGAGAGCATATACACTAAAAACTTCTTTTTCCAAATATGTTAGTTAGCAAGCACATACAATACATCAAAGAGTTTTTTGACTCTGGATTGCTTACGCATGCTGTTTCCTACTAAATCACAGTGGACAAGAATTTTGCTCTTAATTCTGTTACAAAAAAGGCTAAATTATAGCATTTCTCCTGACTTCAGAGGAAATTTACAGAGCTTACAGGAAGTTCAATTAGAATTCTGTCATTGTATAGACAGAGATATTATTGAAAGGAACAATCAGAGCAGAGGATTTCAACTTCAACATTTCTCCCACAAACAAGAAAAGAGGGTCTTGACATAATACTCTAAATTTCTTTGGAAGCTGGATCAGCTTTGGTGTTGGTTACTGCACTGTCCAAGAGTGTGTGGTCACAGGTAGCTTAATAAGCCTGTGGTACACTGAACTCTGCACTATATTCTTCCCTAAAACCCCCACATTTTCTGGCAAAAATCCTGAGGACACTTAGGATTAACAGCAGGGGCACATTGTCTGTGATATGCTACCTTCACCCACATTCATGCTGTAGCAAGATTCCCCTCTGTTTTTGCTGCACTTTAGGAGCAGATTTCACCCCAAACAACAACTGAGAATTTTACATCTTTGTTTTCTTCTCACATAATTCTCTTTAAAATAGCAATATAATCAATTAATGAAAAACATTTGGGAAATTAAAGAAAAAAAAAACCAACAAAATACCAAGTATAGCATTAACTTTCCATGCACTGTGGTCATTTGCAAACTGAAGAGTAATCTCTTATCATCTGCTCTTACATTTCCCCTAAACACATGTAAGTGCACTATGGAACACATGGAAAATCACTAAGTCTCTTTATGGTTCAGATATAGAGGTATCACAATAATAACAAAACTTTCTATCCCTGGAATAATATACTATATAACTTAGAGAGGAGGCTTAAATACGTCTGGATAAAAAAAGTAATATGGCAGGCTTAAAATACGATATTGTATACTACTTAGCAGGCTGCTAAAGAGGGTTTATAGAGAATGATGGATGTAATTTTCTTTTTGAAAAAAAAAGTTATAAGCAAAAGAACTGAATTTAATCTAATATCACTACTAAAGCTTGCCATAATCTTATGGAGCATTTGGACAGTACCTAGGGCCAAAGAGATGATCCTGAATTAGCATAGTATACAAATCAGCTTTTCGATTTTTATCAGATTATCTGCATTACTGGTTAATGCTGATGCATTCTGCAACATACAATAAACCCTTCTAAGTATCATATTTCCAAACTGTAAAATATCTTCAAAACAGATCTTAATTGTTTTAGCAAGATAAAGTATGCTACTTTTGCATGAATAATATTATCAGAATCCCATTAAATCTCTTCATTTATTATCTCTAATGCTACTTAAAAGAGAAGTTAATAGAGTAATTCATTCTCATATCATGACCTTGGTCACTAGTACATGATGTTTCATATTCATTATGCTGAGCTAAGTGAGGGCTTTGTTATAATATCGCTTAATTTATATTCTGAATAATGCTCTGGGGAAAAGTTGCTCTTGTGCATTAGGGTTCTATCTAAATCACAATATTTGAAGACAAGTGGAGAGAGCAGATAACTATTAACATGTTTGCTAACATAAACCATTATTACAGACTCTGAACATGAGACCTTGGGAATTAAAAGTTAAACAGCACAGTAGTTTTCCTAGAAATATTCAGCTTGTCTTAAAAAAAAAAATAATATTGCATGGTCAGTCTTTATTTTTGTTATATTGGTAGATTCTTTTAAAGAGTACTATTTATCATACCACAGTTGCAAAACAGATAGAACTTCCTCCCTTCCCCCTGACATATTTTTCCCGACCCCCATAATTTTAAATGCTAGCAAATAACTGATGTTTTTCTGTATTTTGGGTTTCTCTTCAGGGAAAAGTCCGATACAGGTATCTAGTCAATGAGAAACCATTACCTGTTTCCTAGTTTCCTGCTGCAAAAATGTAATATTTTTTCCTTCTACTTTCATGATTAGTTTAAATCGATGAATTAAAGATATAAAAATAAAATAATTTTTACCACTCTAGAATGCAAAAAACCCAACTTCCCGTATGAATCAGCATGTTTTTCATGAAACCTTTAATACCAGCAATCTTTAATATTACGGAATCCCCAGAGTACTTGACATACTGAAGTAAACTGTTTTGATGAAAACATCATAATAAGGTTACACATTTATTGTCACGCAACAGCTTCCAAAAGTGGATCTGTCTCTCCAGTTACGAAAATGAAAACAAAAATCCCTGCTGCAAGCCTGGAAGCTCAACTTGGGACATGAAAGCTAAACTGGTGTATTACCTTTTTTGTTTGTATTCCAATATTAATAGAGGACTTGCAAGCCACACTACTTAATAAGCACTACCTATTTTCTTCAATGGATCAGCATGTGAATGCAATAATTGATTCATTCTAATTGGAGGTAGGCAAATAAATTCAATGTTATTTTTAAGAAAAGAGAGACTCCAGCTCTATTCTCCATGATGATTTTACATAAAACATATTAATAAATCTTATTTCTACCAATATGAGATGTAGATAAGTTTCCTGCTGAACACAGAACAAATCCAAGAAGATAAAAGTTGCAACTTTGTGAAGCTGTTTTTCAAATTAGAACTGTACTTCTCACACCTCTCCCAGCCTTTTTGGAGCCATAGGTGCATCTCCATCTTTTACCCACACAAAGTAAACGCAGCTTTGGTGTGCAAGATTAACAATGCAGAAGTTTTTAGTTAACATCAATAATAGGAAATTTATATCCTCTTCTCCCTCAACCCCACCGTAAAACAAAATGGCACAGAAATTCCCACTGCTACTTAAAAACTTGTAAACTGAATGCTTTCCAAAGGCCATGGTGGATAAAAACACACAGCACATGAAGTCTGTGCAGATCTGGGCTTTGATAGTCTAACTCAGGAATGCAGAGTAATTTGTGATGGTTTGAGATGTCTCTGGCTGAGGTGTCCTACCAGCTCTCCTACCCCACCCTGTAGATAATGGTGCTCAGCACTGTAGCTGTGCAATATGTCAAATCCTTCAACCCACCGTCTCACAGACACCTTAAGGCTACCTTAAGCTACCAGTGAAGGTGGGTCGTGTCAGTATACCACATAATGAACAGCTGTAACTAAAGACACAGACCTGATGTATCTGCCACAAATGCTACAGAGGCAGGAATATCTAGACAGACCTGAAAACTACGCTTCTAAGTCACAGTTTTATTTTCCAGAGATCATCCTGTCATAGCAGACTTGTCCCTCTATGATATGTTCGGAGATGGTGGGCACAGTCAGCAGAGCAGAGAATCATACGTTCCTACCTATTACTATGTACATACATCAGCCTGAGTGGTATCTCGTATCTCAATTTAGCACGCTATGGTAGCTGTATGAATAGTACTAGAAACTGCATTGGAAGTATAATGAATGATTTTGGCAGCTCTGAAGTAAAAGGTAACAATATGTAGGATCTGTATGTCTCTGACTGATACATTATGATATATTACAATGCTGCTGACATGTCAAAAGATGTGATTTAGTAGTCACTGGTTATTTCAATTTACTCTTTTTACGTTTTTAATTAGTAAATGAGTCCCTCATGGTCAAATGATTAATTACACAATAATTCACTGCAGTACCTTCTTTTCCTATTTGAGTGGAGCACGCAGTATATAGAGAAACTGTCTGGAACATAGACTGACATTATAAATTATAGCAACGTGTTCACACTGCTTTAGTTAAGGTTGTGTCAGCACTCCCATTAAGAACTCCTGTTTTCAGGTTAGTTAAAATTAAGCAGAGAAAGTTAATTCTAGCTTGCATGTTGGCACACAAGACCTCAACCAGGGAATAAACTCCTTCCATCCATAAACCTATAGATATGTGTACATAAGGAGAGGGTGAGAGAAAGCGAAGGAAGCAGGCAGTGTAGAGGTTGTTAAGGGGTAGGAGGGAGAGGGCAGGAAGCAAAGAAACAAAAACCAGCTGCTGTTTGTTGTATGTGATCTTAAGTAATAATGGTACCTTTTAATTTTCATTTCTTCTCATCAAGAGATCCCGAAAGATAATTGCAAATTGTATCATTACATCTGACAGAGATATGAAACACCTTGTAAAATGCTACTCAAAGCCATGGAGTGACGAACAGAGCCCAGTTTTCCTTCCAAGTCCTGGCCACACTGTCCTCCCTGAGATACTACATAAATATTAAATTTTCTTTATGGTAGATAGAAGACTCACTCTGAGAAACTTTCAACATGGTATGTGGATAATGGTCTTCCAGTGACTAATGACAGGACTTACACTTTGGGTTATGACTATGGCAAGCAGAAAGTAGCAAAACCACCTTACACTCCAAACTGGCTAGATATGAAGGACCTCAAGGCTGGAAACTGCATAGCTGGGGTGGTGTAGTTCCAGCAGTAAGTATTCTTTTACTTGAAGGTTTTTTAAGCTAATCTATTCTACTTTCAGTTGACAAAAATTAGCAGGTCAGGTGTTCTCATGGCAGTGCTATTCCTCAGGTGAGGATGTGACAGTTCCTGAACACTTGAATAAAGTTTATTTGATGGATCAAGATATGTGAGCACGTGCTAATGTTTGTCAGGCAAAATAATCCAGTCTATTACGAACACTTTGATTTGGTGGGAAAAATAAACTGATTTTACATAAAGAAATTCAGAAAGTGCTAAACTTAGATTCTCTGCAGAGAGTTAAGATGACAATAGCAAGTGTTCGGGATTCATAACCTTCCTATGTCTGCATATTTAACTTTAAGGATTATGAATAGCCCCAACATTCACTCAGTTATGTGTATATGTAAGACAATGCTAAAGAAAATATATGTTCACAGCCTTGCCAAATGGTAAAAATTGATCAGAATTACAGGGCTGGACAGTTAGACAATCAGACAAATTAGATTTATTGAATAGGATGGTCCTAGCAGTAGTACAATACATGACACTAATAACTGAAAGATCACATCATTCATTGGACAAAATTATTTTGATATCAACCTTGGGATCTCATACATATTAAGTTGGTGAGAGGCAGGTTCCTACATCACTGTACATATAAAAGAGGGACAAGGTAGAAAAAACTTCTTAGAGTTATCAAATATCACACATTAGTATTTCCATAAGGTAACACACTCATTCAGTGAAATACATCTTTATGAATCGCGAAGATGTGGTCTTTGGAAAAATAGAGAACTGAGAAACCTAGAACAATAATTTCCTTGAAGCCATAAAGCTGTCAAGATAGATAGGAAGAGGGTAATTTACGGCATTTAAAACATTTGCCCCAATACACATACTTCCTCTATTCTTTCCTCCAGGCAACAACCTCTTTCTAGTCATTGTACAGAGAATGCAGTCTTCCTGAACTTAAGTGCTCTGAAACCGCCTCACGTGCCGCAACCCCAGAGTGACGCATCAGGTAGTCAGCTGGAGCCCTCATGTGCTCCTGCAAGTACAGGACCTACGGGGCTGTCTGTGGCAGCGGTGCTCGAAACCGGAGCTGGAGCCCTGATGATGCCCCTAACAACAGAGCTGGGCTGCACTTTCAGGATGGGCAGCTCGCACTGCCCACTGGAGAGCAGAGGGGACATGTGCAGGCGTGCTGTGGCCAGCTCTGCCCTAACAGGGCACGTATAGGGTGTGCTTGACCCTAAACATCTGGAGGGTGAGGGGCTGGGCCATTGTGTTGTGGAAGCAATAACGAAAGGGGAAAGACAGAAAAGTGTTTGTATTTCTGTGCGCAAAACATGAACAGTCACGATCTGCACTGACTAAAGATGTTCCTGCTCATTGCAGGGGGGGGGTGGACTAGACGACCTTTAAAGGTCCTTTCCAACCCAAACTATTCTATGATTCGATGATACACATTCATGGTATTTAACTTTCTTAAAGCCACACTTCTGCAAAGCCATATCTCTGATGTTCTGGGATATCCATCCATCCTGATTTTGGCTGGGATAGAGTTAATTTTCTTCCTAGTAGCTGGTACAGTGCTACGTGTTGGATTTAGTATGAGAAGAATGTTCATAACACATTGATGTTTTAGTTTTGCTAAGTAGTACTTATATGGTCAAGGACTTTTCAGCTTCCCAAGCTCTGCCAGGTGCACAAGAAGCTGGGAGGGAGCACAGCCAGGACAGCTAACACCTAACTGGCCAATGGGGTATTCCATACCATAGGATGTCATGCTTAGCATATAAAGCTGGGGGAAGAAGAAGGAAGGGGGGGACGTTCGGAGTGATGGCGTTTGTCTTCCCAAGTCACCGTTACGTGTGATGGAGCCCTGCTTTCCTGGAGATGGCTGAACACCTGCCTGCCGATGGGAAGTAGTGAATGAATTCCTTGTTTTGCTTCGCTTGTGTGCGCAGCTTTTGCTTTACCTATTAAACCATCTTTATCTCAATCCACAAGTTTTCTCACTTTTACCCTTCCGATTTTCTCCCTCATCCCACCAAGGGGGAGTGAGTGAGCGGCTGTGTGGTGCTTAGCTGCCTGCTGCGTTAAACCACGACACCATCCTTTTCTGATTACCCTGAGGCTGAAAAGGACAAATGTCTCATAGATCCAGCTGGTTCCTTCTTGTTATGTTCTTGCAGCCAAATAAATAGACCCAACGCTCCCAACTCTTTCTGTCCTGAGCTTCCTTACACTTTCAGAGCTTCAGATTAAAGGTACACATTAAAAGAATGACAAATTTGGGTCTGAAAATAGGATGGGAATTTTGAAGCCTGGAGACAGAACAGAAAGAAAAGCCAAATGATAAAAGTGGGGTGAGGATGAAGAAGGCAGAGCAGAGGAGTAAACTTTCATGAAGACAGGGTGGTAGGACTCTATGCAACTTCAGGAAATGAAAGCTGACAAATGAATAGGGGTAGTTTTATGCAACTCTTGAGCCTTATTTAATCTACAAAGGATCTGTCAAGATCAAATTTATTGTCATAAATGTGGATTTCTAGAAATTATAGTTGATGGAAATAAATCATGAAACAATTTAATTTACTTTATTATTATTTTACTTTTGTGATGGTTATATATTCTAAAGAGCAATTGGAGCTTTGGCCAGCATTCTTAGCTTTATTTATAGATTGAAATAAATAAACTTACTTACGTGAAGAAGTTTTATGATCCCAAAAAATAATAGGAAATGTTACCTTAGGGAGACTGTGCATGCAAGCACATATAAATGGAAATGATACATGCAAGCCCACTCCATCACCAAGACATGTGCTAACTGTGGAAGAGGTCTTCTCTCCTGCCCAGGAACCGTTGCATCAGTCACTAAGTCAGGTACCTTCCCATGTGAAATAGAGACAGGGCTGCAAAATTGACAGGTTAGTCTTGAATTTTATTTTTCCAAGTGTAAGACTTAGACCGGAGGCCCGCATTTGGAAACTGTTAATCATTTTTAAGTGAGCTGGGGAAAGCTTGCAAAGTTTTATCACACTAAAAATGACAATTTCAGTATTGCTGATGCTATGTCAGAGCAT
>NC_134313.1:104339625-104387125 GCF_964195595.1 Calonectris borealis | reverse complement strand
TTGCATGTTTCAAATTACAGTTCTTCAAAAATCAGGAAAGACTCCTATACGCTAGTCATTACAAATCTCATAATTTAGAAAAGAACGTGTTCTGCTATTATACAGAACACACAGGAATAAAACAGCTCATCTCAAGCATTTCTTATATTCAGAAAAGCACTGTCCCTGCACCCTGCCCATGTAAACAAAATAAAGGATCGTGCAAAATATTTGGAATTGTCCTGTCCAAATGTGGAACTGTAAGATGCCAAGAAACCATATTTAGCTCCCTACAGGACAACTACACAGTGCTACTCTAGCCATATACAAGTAATCTGAACTGTCACACACCTGCAGCAAGACAAAAGAAAACCTTTGTGGTGATTAGTGTTCAAGATTCAGCAGAGGCAGGCTGTCCTTTTCAGGAGAGCGTGAAGAAAGAAAATAAATACATCAACTCTCCTCCTGACTGTCAAATTATGAAAATCAGTCTTGGAATGCTCCCATACAACCTTGCTATGAAACAAGGGCAAATTTAATCCTTCATACTCAGTAGCTTGGCTGTAGTCCAGGAAGGTCCTCAGCATGAAGGCTGAAGTGAAGCCAAACCATGAATATCTAGGAGAGCACAAATATTAGATTGAAGGTTCTATTAATACAGAAATGACTAATGCTGGCATTAGACAAAATTTATCTGCTATTTTACCAGGGGATTAGAGTGTAATGCACCGCATCTAGCTCAGAAAAAACATCCTGAAGACATATCCAGATAAATGTACAGCTAGGGAAGGTATCTTGTGCACATGCCCATAGCATGTTTTCAGATACACTGCATGCATGCCACAGGTGAATTATTATCAGAAATAGTAGTGGTCACATGAGCAGTAAAATTGTAGCAAACCCCAGTTACCCTTACACTCCCATTTTACTTTCTAGCAAGAGTCTGCATGCAAGTTCTGGCATGTGCAGCACATTTTCATGCACAATGTGTGCAGGTGAATTTTTGTGATTTTTAACAAGGGCATAGACAGAATCCCCTTGTTCAAAACTGAGGAGTGAGCCCAGCTGGTATGCACCAACATTCAGCTGGCTGTAGGCCAAGCCTTTAAAAGTTGCATTACTGGGAATTTATTCTTTACAGTCTTATCTGACCTTTTTTTTCTTTTTTTGCATGAGTTTTTGAGTCTGTTAACATTAATTTCTCTTCCTATCTTTTGCTGCCATGCTATTATGCAAGTCCAGGACAAGCACCAAACAAGGCCCTCTCTCAGCAGTCTTCAGAGACAGGAACCACGGATCTGCCCTTAAAGGCAGAAAATATTGTGAGAGATCTTCAAAATATAACCCACCAAGCTCTCTTTCTTCTACTGTACGGATACACCACACAATACAGAATCCTCATAGTAAAGTGAATAGCCTTGAACTATATTGGAGAGTTTTCTGAAGAAGAAAAGATACAGGCAAAAACCGCACACTTTTACAGTACGTATATGTACAGTAACTACATACTATAGCTGTGTGAAGAGATGTATTTTCCAACACAGGCAGCTAAGCCAAGGGAGTTGCAGCAGATTTACAGCAGCTTCAGAGCTGCCAATTGGAGGATGGGTGGGAGGAAAAAGAAAAGCGGATATAGAGCGTGTTTTAGGGATTCCTGAACAGAATGATAAGGGTTCATTTACCACTACAGTTCCCCACCTCAACATCAGAATAAGCTCAGATTCTGCTACTAACTTCAGTTAAGTCAATAAGACCACTCATACACAAATTATATCTAAAACTTCTTTCCGTAGGTCCTCCCGATAATTGGGAAATGTGCTGGAGAGTCACTCAGGTTTTTGACAGCCAAAGGTAACAGAGCTAAAGAATAAAACCAGGACACATCATGATAGATAAAGAATAAATAAAAACATTCCAAGGAGTCTTAATCCTGATAAAAGAGTAACTGTAAACTGAAATGTATGACAGACAAGTACAGAACACAAAACCACTTAAAATTATTTAAAAATATATATTCCTCTGACCCAGAAGTAAAGTCTGAACTCAGTTCAGTTTTGAGCTTTGTAGGGAACTTGCTGCTACTGACAGTTCAGTCCCAAGTATCCCCAGAAGTTAACATCCCCATTCAATATATTAACTATTGATAACATTGCATGCCAAATGCCCTGGATAACTTCTAGCTTATCAATTAATATATGAGATCTTTGTTAAGGATAAAACTGTCTGCTATTTGGGTAACTTTTCTCCTTAATAAAAATCTCAAGAGATCTAAAATATTGATGAGTACTATTATATGTATTGTTGCTGTTACTATGATTAGCACTTACATTTGCAAAATAGCACAGCAAATAGCACGTTTCGTAATAGATTAAAATAAGAATTATAACCATTCTGTCATAAACTACTACTACTACCAAAAAAAAAGACTTTTGGCTATTTCAACACAAACTGTTCCATTTTACTTTTACCTGAACAGAACATCTCTTATCTTTCAGGAACTATAAGCTACGAGCAGATACTATGATTTCCAAATTATAACTGCAGTTTCATTGCTAAAGCAGTCATTTCTTGCACCACTGAAACATAAATGTCTCTGGGACTAGAGCAAGTCTGACATAACATCATGCATGACAAATTAGTTCCCATTTAGGAAAATTCATTAAGGTTAGGTTTAAATACCCAGTCTCATGACTGGTAGGCCAACTGGCCAGCTGCTTTTTGTGAAGAGCTTCATTCCATGGAACTGAAAAACCAGTAGGGTTACTCAATGGCTTTCACAGATGTATGTACAGAAACAAAGAACGGTGGAAGAAAAGGGTTAGGTTGTGAGCAAGATCTAACTGACTGAACTTAATTGGGTAAATTTTACATTTTGATCCACATTGTACTTTTTAAATCATTGCATTGTAATCCAATCATTATAATATTAAGAACAAACACCTGTGGGCTAAAATTAAGAAGTTAAGAGTTTGCTTTATGACGATGTCGTTGAATTGGTGCATTATAATTGGTGCATTATTTCTTCTGAAAGCTGTGAGCTGTTAAACACAGTAGCCAGTGGTATGTAGGAGTAATTCCTGTTCCCTGCTGTCAGAGATCATGGTTTTTAGCGTATTTTTTGCTTAGTACAAAATTGACAGTTTTAATGTTTATGAGGGAAAGTTGTTTTTCCTGGCTTTATATATAGCGTACAACTTGCTTTCTTGGAACACAAGGCAGTGTATTGTATGGAAACTATAGGTAATGGTGTATACAGCTAAGAACTTCTTCATATTATTGTCCTCATGTTTGTTGGCATCACATCAATCTTTATCTCCCTTTGTAAGAGATTAATAATAACAGGGGGCCAAAACCTGATTGCCATGTTCCTAATGATGTCAGCCAACATTTGGGAAATTAACACTGTAAATAATACTGGGATATAATATTTATAAGGGAACTTCTTTATAACAGAGATCATTAAAGCATGCAGACCGTTGTATTAATATACATCTTGTGTGACGGCATTACGCTAATTATGAAGGACTACGTGGTACACTAACATCTAGGACTGGGGTGTCCTGTCAGCCATCATAGTTGTTGATGAACACGTCTTCCTCAGAGACATCTCAAAACTGTGGACTAAGACTAGATTGGCATTGCCATATGATCATCAGGTCATTCAGTCTACTGGATCTTCCTATAAAGTGCCCCAAATGTGTGAAAAAGCACACCTGAACTCTCAACATTTGCAGTGTAAGCAATAATATTAAGAGAAAGTAAATGGTACCAAGTCAAAAAGTGAGATACTTAATTTAGAAATGCTGGGTCAACATGTTTTTTGAGCCAAGCAGAACAGACGTGACAATACTAATGCAAGAATAAGGAAATAGGGATTTTATCCTAGATTTTAAGTGTCTGAATGCAGAGTGTAAAATAAAAAAAATGACAGGAATATTTGCACAGAAAATTAGTACATAATGATGCAGTCATCAGGCTGGAATCATATAAATATTTCAGGTGATTCAGCAGGATCAAGCTCTAAGCTAAGAGCAGTGAAACAGGTCAGATAATCTGAGGATGTTAAAATGCACTTCCATGGCAGCTTGATAAAACAGATCTGCAAATATGTTTTACACATGAAAGAGGCCAGAGAGGGAGAGAGAGCTCTGAATCATAAAGCATTTTAATCATTTAAGATACTGATTTGGATAACAACTAATCTAAAATAAGAGGAGCACACGTGTCTAAAGATAGAGGACTATTCTCTTCATTGCATATTAAAGGCAGTTAAAGGGCAATTAAAGACTCAATTTTGGAAAAAGGTGCCAACACAGGTCAACAACACTGGAGCTGGCCCATGCAAGACCATTGTAACTGGCATATCATTTTAAAAAACTTATTAAGGAAGTTATTCTTGTTTGTTTGTTTGTTTTTTACATTTAAGACAAATTTTGAAGAAATATAGATTCTCCTAATAGAATTTTATACAGACACTCAATATGCACAAAATGGAAAATTTCCAAAACAGGAGAGAAAAAGATTTCAAATATATTCCAATGCGCCTTCCATCAACACCCATGCTGGGCAATTCCTTGTTCAGAATCCCAAGTAATTTGCAGAAATGTTAAAGACACAGAAGCCAATATAAAATATGCCTGATTTAATCCTATAATAGATGTGCCTGAATAAGGAGACAAAGCTAAGCCTGCAGAGGACTTGATTTCCCTGTAGAGTTTTTAAAATAATCCAATTTTTCCTGCAGATCTTTCCAAACCTTTATATTACAATGCTTTCCAGATTTGTGCAGTCAAAATATGGCTTTACATCCTTACTTTTTATCCTGAATATTAATAAAAATATGAACTAAACTTGGTCCGATGACTTATCCTTGAGGAACCTCTCTGGTAATTGCTGGACAGTTTTTCTCATTAATAGAAAAAAATTACTTCTCCTTCCTAAATAAGAATTGTTCTCAGTGTGACTTACTATAATCTTCCCTTTTAGAATATCTATTGTACAGTTTTTATGTTAATGCTAATCTTCCCAGTTGTAACAGTTTCCTGAGGACATGAAAAGGTTAAGGGAAGTTTATGTTAAAGATAATTTTGGTGGAAAACTTTTTCAAGACATCTGTGTCTATCCTTAGATTATATATATATTTTTTTCTTTTAAGGAAAATTTACCTCCGAGATTTTTATCTCAAAATGGAAGACCAAGATGCCAAATTCAGTCTTTGGTTTAGATATGCCTATTGCTCATTTACGACTTGCATGAACTGTCTAAAGTAACGTAACAATAGCTCTGTCAGACATCTACAAACCCGTGTGGAGTTTGCACTCTGCCTGGGTTGTCAAACATCCAGAAATGCTGGACAGATGGCCATGGTCTGAGCATAAAAAAAGGACATAAAGCCTGTTTTACATACCATCTATGCTTGGCAAGCACAGACCTCTCTTAGCCCCGTCTCAAACCCACCTATTCGAGGAATCCAAAACAGAAGATCCGTGGATTCAAATTCGTCCCAAAGAGATAACAGATGTCAGGTACCACGGCCAGTTTGCACAGGTACTTCCAAGTGCCACCCTCTGCCTCTCAAAAAGAGGTTGAAAACTGCCTTGCAGTATGTCTCAAGAGCCAGATGGTAGTGCCAGAAAGGAGTGCAACCGACAACATATGCACTTGTGTAGTCCTTGGCCCCTTGAGATATTTCTCAAAAGTAGGATAGGAAAAGCTCTGCAGGCTGTTAGGAGACATTTGCATGCCGCAGGCCGACGTTTTACTCCTTCTCTTACTTCAGAGATTCAGTTCTCTCAGCTGTCAGCAAGGAATCTCTCACCAGCACTAAAACTTTAAAGAAGATTAAATGCTATGTTAAAATTAGTTTTCTGGCAGCCAGCTCTGGATGGGAGGATTCTTCCGTTATCTGAAGTATTGGGTGCAAATGATTACCTTTAAGTCATTCTTGTGAAGAGTTTCAGCCTAAATGCATTTAACAATGGGGCAGAGGTCTGATAAGATACACCATTCAGCTAAATGATTGCGCTAGTGTGTTACTAAATATTCATTTTTACAGCTTTAAAGTGACTTGTTACTTTAAAAAAAAAAAAAGAAAAAAAAAGTCTGATTTATCCTTCCTTCAGAACTGTAAAATATGTATTGAACCATTATCCCAAGTGTTTCCTGCCTCTGTTTACTAATGAAACCTCTTGACAGTCTTGATTAGAAAGTGTCATTTACAACCCTTTGATCTAGTAATATAGCAATGACACATTTGACACTTTATAAAATGCCAGAATATAAACTTAAATGCTACTGCTTTTTTCTATGAAAAAAAATACAAACTTTACCTTGCCAACTAAAGTTAATTCCACCTAATAAATTACAGAAATATAAAATCCTTTTAGTTTTAAAAAGATTAGGTTAAAAAAAAGACTGTGGAAGAAGTCCCACAAACAGCATTTGTTATCTTACATTTGTCCTTCATATCATGTCTTCAGTCTGATCTTCTAAATATTAAGTTCAACTTTCTTTGCTTTTTACTATATTTTGCTTTTATTTGTATTTTTGTTTATTTATTCTATACTTTGCTTTGTTGTAATGATTTTCATTACTCATGGCAGTCAACTGCATTATAATTATCAGACACATAACTGAGGCCCTGTCTAAGCAGTTTTGCACTCTTTTTGGTTATATATGAGGCTTCCCCCCCCCCCTTTTTTTTTTTAAGCGTAATTATAGTACTAGGTAGTGATATTAATGAAAAAGTAACTTATAGCATGAAAGCTTAGACTTTGTGAACACTCAGAGAGATTTGCTTGTGTAAATACACTAAAATATATCCTGGTGAATACTCCCAAAGGAAAAGCACTAAAGAAAATTCTATTTGCCAAAAGAGACCAAAAATCAACAATAAAAAAAAATAAAAAAGGAGTTGCTTCTCCACATAAGTGACAGTACAAATAAGTCCTACTGTAAAGCAGCGGCATGGGTGGGGATAGTTCCTCCCTCCAAGTAACAAGTTTTTCACTTTTTTTTTTTTTCATAACCTTTTCAAAGATTTCACGGTAAAGGAGACTGTTTAGATCTATCTCCCTGACAAAAATGAATAGATTACCCTTCTTTGCACAAAGATTTATTTAATGCCCCCCTAAAATTTCAACAGTTGCTTACATGAACTTTTTTATTATGGATATTTCCTAGGTAATTTGTAAATTTAACTATGATAATACTTCCTTCACATAGATGTTGCAAAAATAGGCACATTACAGATGGTAAGATATACAAGTGTTATTATATAGGGAATGTACATACTGGTTCAAGCTTCCTAGTGAAATTTATCAGAAAAATAAAAAAGGAAAACTGAGAGCTTCAGAATTTCATAGGAACCATAAGCATATGCATAACACCTTAAGATTCTTTTAATTAAATTTTCAAGGCTTTCAAGTTCAAGACTTCATCTAGAAAAGCATGTTTGTACATCTGTAGCAATTTCTAGGTAATGTTTGATTACAAAGGTTAGTTACCATCAGCGCGCATACTCTAAACAGTCATTTAGAGCAGAAGAAGTAGTTGTTTGCTCAATAAACTAAACCATATGTCATGTTTTCTGTTTCAACAAAATAGCGTCTTAGAAAGAAAACAAGAAGATTGCCCCTAGACAGGCTTCCACACCTAAGTTTCCATGTGCACCTTGCTTAGACATCAGTGAAATCCTTTGGAAAGAGAGTAATGGCCATTAATGTTAATCACCCCATTATGCCAATAACTCAATCCAGCAGTCTCAGGCTCTACATGATGCGTTTAAGTATATGAAAAATATTACCACCCCTGATCTGCTCGCTTCTCTAGCGGCTTCTTTCCACCTTTACACATTGCTTACTGTACTGAGTTAGGGAAAAAAAAAAGTGTGTGCGATCTCATGGCGAACTGGATGGAGAGACTCATGTGGTTAAGAAATATTCCTGTTTTCTGCACTCTTTTTTGCACTTAAATTAGTTTTCAAGTGCGTCAGTCCACTGCCCAGCCTGCTGAACCTTTGGAGCTACACAGAAGACAGGATGGTGTTGACATGAAGATAACTGGCAGGAGACAGTACCTGTCAGAGAGAGCACACCTCCAATTGTGGCTTTAGATTATGGTTTGTCACAGACTCATGCTATAAGGACTCTTGAAAAAACAAACAAACAAACAAGTTGTAATGTGCCATATCATATTCAAGCTAGATCACTAGTATCTTCTCTAGCATTTTTTTAAATATTGTTTATATCCTTTTCCAGATAACTCAACATGGTCAGCAGACTTCATAAATACAAAAAAGAATGAATATTAACATTTTAATTCACAACAATCCTGAAAGACCAGCACTGTATCCACAATGATGCAGACATTAGGCTGCTTGCCCTGTGCCATACACAAAAGAAATGGGAAATAAAATCCTGACTGAAGTAGCCAAGAGAAATTTCTGATTTTTGTAGAAAAATCTACGTGCTTATTTTCTGCATAACATTGTAGATTTCTAGAACTATTTTTATTTCATTTTCTTGACAGGAAAAATTCTTTTAGTTTGATATGACCTAAAATTATTTATTTCAAGCCAGTTAAATTTAAATTTTTCCTGCTGCCTAGACAGTTGTAATTTAAAGTCTATCCTCTCATGCTGAGGAGGCTCCCATGAAGGTCTTGCCATTGATTTAGTGGCTGACTATCAGAGCAGAACCACTCTGATCCTGTCCCCAAGCACCAGGTTGTGACCGGGGATATCCAGTGCCTCTCCCTCCTCACTCCTCCAGCATAACAAGAAGGGACTCTAGAAATAACGTCTGTTTGCTACTTTTAAAAGCACACTAGAGGCAGTTGGGGCTGTGACTGGTGAGAGCATGAGGAAGCCATAAACCATTTACCTTTTTTTGCCGTTGCGCTAAGTGGCCCAGGTGTCAGTGCTGGGGGTGAGAGTTAGGGTTACAGAGCCAGAGCACCAGCTCCACACACAGGTAGCTAGCCTGAGGACTGCATGCACACTTACCGAGTTGGGAAGGCATTTTCATACTCCAAAGAGAGGAAAAATAAATAACTTAAAAAAAAAAAAAAAAGTACACAGGAAAACGCTTGGCAACTCATTTTTAAGAGCAAAGGGAAACAGGCATAATATGCTATGCTGCGTGTAACCTTTCTAGATTTCTAACCATGGTCTCATTTACACGTAACAAGGCACATTTTGTTTGTTAACAGGAACCAATTTATTTTGTGTTTCGGACTCGATCTCCACAGAGTTTTGTGAGATCTCCTTATTGATCACCATGCCTGAGGTACAACCAAACTATTGTTCCTTGCCTGTGCATGACAGCCACCCAGGTAAAAGCCCGGTATGCCTATAAAGTGGCAGAATAAGAAAGCAAGTGAGAGTGTTCCTCGCATTGCCCTCTATTTGCGAGTGAAGACAGATCATCCACCGGGTCTTATCGATTGGTCCCTGCAATAAGGACTCCAGGGTCCTCAGCAGTGTTTATGATATTTTACGCCACATTAACTGTTGAGATGATATGCTATGACAGATCTTTAAAAAAGTGTACCCCTGAGCTCTAAATTGTTCCAATTATGCCTTTAGCATAACAGTTGCCTACCAAGGGGCACCGCTCGGTGCCTTAGGAAAAGAAGCAGAGGAGGGGAGCCAATAATCTTCACATATGCTGACCTCCCTCTACCCTCACCCAGCAGAAGCCTGTCATTGCTTTCCTTCACTGTAGCTTTTCATAATCCTTAACATATGGCCTTTGTTTTGATAGGCATGAAATTACATCAAGGTCATTTTTAATAACTGTCAATAGCCCCAGAACAGCGGTCAGCTTTATTGACACCTTAGTTGAAGGGCTCAGAGAGCTGTAAGTAGTGCACAGACCCTGCTTGAGAAAGCTGATCCACTGGGAAACAGATTATTATTGATATTAGTAAATTAGTATTGATAGAAATTTGATGAGTATCGTGCATCTGGATCCCTCCACAATACACTAATGTCAACCAAAGCCCACAGCTCCCTCCATTTCAGACAGGCAATTTATTTGCATTCTCTACATCTCTTTGTTGGAGGGTGGGAAAAGGGAATAGCAGGGAAAAGGGGGAAGAGAAAAGCATGCAAGACAACAGCAACTTACCCTTGCAGACACATATGAAGTAGCTTCTGGAAAACAGAAGCTTCTTTGGAAATATCAGGTTTCTCTTAATTGGAGAGCAAAATTCCCTCCCACACACATTCATTCATCCTCCCATTGCCCCATTTCTGCCATTTCCCTCTTTTCCAGCTCCATTTCTGCACCTGCTTGGCTTGGCCTAACCAGAGGTAAACACAAAGTGTTGCATCTTACGTAGATGATGTTAAACATTTCGGAGATTTTTGCAATAATGTCTAATACTGTCTATACGCTACTCTGTCTGTCTGCATTATGTAAAGCCATCATACAAATAGTGCAAAGCACTGTGCACTTTTGTTCATTTCAATATGCTTTCATGTAGGAAAGACAGGAGAGTGAAGTTCACCATTGTTTTCTATCATTTTTCCACAATGACAATATGCCTGTTGTTGCTATGACATAACACATTGATTTAAATAAACAAATATTTAGAGGCCCTGAACAAAAAGGTCCAGAATGCCTCCAAATATCAACAACATAGAAATGAAATAGAAACTCTGACAGACTTGGAAAGTCAGAAACATAATGACAAAAAAATACAGCCAGCCTTACTTAAACCAGAGTTACCTGAAATGCATTCTAACTCTGCATGGGGGATGATGGTTTCAATATTCCCCATGCAAAATGTAAGATGGTAAGCATTTGAAACCAAATATAAGCTGCACAAGTTTAATTTTTATCCTCCTCTCTTACTTTTGCATTTAATCTCTCTCTCTCTCTCTCTCTCAATTCTCAATCTGGTTTTCACTCTCATCTATATTAAAGAGTTATTATTCAAAACCATGTACAGAAGTTGACGATCCTGTCTGACAACTCCATCTGTTTGACAACTTCATTGTAACACATTCACTTACTTCCAGGGCAATGTTTCACACAGAGTTAGTTAATTTGAACGTTCTGCCCACTCTTGCCACATAGGGATATGAGCCCTTACCACGTCACATAAAGCAGTTTTCACAACAAAAACACCTATTTTCTTTTTCCTAAATGGAAACAGATTGATATCTACTATACCAATAAACAGTAAAATGATACCAACATAAACATTCCTTGTTCCACTGATTAACATTTCCCTTCGTATCAGATATTGAAAGATTATAAAACATATGAATACCATAAAATCAGATGTACTACTAAACAGCCTAGTCCCAAAAGAAACCTGTAGCCAGACACTGCAATGGAATAAAATGGAAGACAAATATATTTATGAGAGCAGAATCCAGTCTGCTCTCTATACATCCAATAGCTTCTGCTACTAGAAAAAAAACAGAAAGCTTAGGGGAATTAAGGGAATTCAGAAACTATGTAAAGCCTAAAGTGACAATGAGTATTTTTGATACTGAACAAAATTGAGAAGTGCAGTACTGAAATTAATTTAAAAAAAAAAAAAAAGCAACCACAGCTGGAATTTTCCTTCACAAAATCCCTCACCACCAACCCTGTTGGGAATTTTACTTTTCAACCACCTTCACTGAGCAAAAACCTGCCTTCTCACTGTTTGGCAAATCTTCCCAACAGCATCAATACACTCAGAAATCAGTAATGTTCAGAGCTCGTTGACCTCATCATGACTTTAATACAATATCATTACACCTTGAAGACCAACATCAGCAGAACAAAGGAGAGACAGATAAAGCCTTGATTCTCATAACCACTCTTGAGTTGACTAACACCAAGTTTTACTAGATTCCCTACTAAACTCAGTCCAAAGTATTTTCTGCATACCAGTTAGTTCAGTAGATATATATGAAATATATCTAACCCTAGATATATGGTAGATATATATGAAACCCTAGATGTATAATAGACATATATATCCCTAGATATATAGTAGATATAACCCTAGATATATAACCCTAGTGTCCTGGTTTCGGCTGGGATAGAGTTAATTTTCTTCCTAGTAGTTGGCATAGTGCTATGTGTTGGATTTAGTATGAGAAGAATGTTCATAACACATTGATGTTTTAGTTGTTGCTAAGTAGTGCTTACATAGTCAAGGACTTTTCAGCTTCCCAAGCTCTGCCAGGTGCACAAGAAGCTGGGAGGGAGCATAGCCAGGACAGCTAACACCTAACTGGCCAATGCGGTATTCCATACCATAGGATGTCATGCTTAGCATATAAAGCTGGGGGAAGAAGAAGGAAGGGGGGGACATTTGGAGTGATGGCGTTTGTCTTTCCAAGTAACCACTACACGTGATGGAGCCCTGCTTTCCTGGAGATGGCTGAACACCTGCCTGCTGATGGGAAGTAGTGAATGAATTCCTTGTTCTGCTTTACTTGCGTGTGCGGCTTTTGCTTTACCTATTAAACTGTCTTTATCTCAATCCATGAGCTTTCTCACTTTTACCCTTCCGATTCTCTCCCCCATCCCAGCGAAGGGGAGTGAGCGAGCTGCTCTGTGGGACTTAGTTGCTGGCTGGGGTTAAACCACGACACCTAGGTATATAGTAGATATATATGAAATATATCTAACCCTTGCTCTGCTAACCCTAGTGCCCGGTGGGAGAAAGTAAAGATAGAAACAGACTCTCCTCAGTAATACCCAGAGAACGTACAAGGGCCAATGGGCACAGCCATAAAACCAAGAAATTGGTTTCCTTACTTAAACATACGCCCATAATGTTCCTACTGTGAGAGTGATGAAACACTAGAACAGGTCTCCCAGAGAAGTTGTGGAGTCTCCATCCTTGGAGATACTCAAGCCAGCCGGACACAGCCTTGAGCAATCCACTATAGTTGGCCTTACTTTCAACAGGGGATGTTGCACTAGACAGTCTCCAGAGGTCCCTTCCCTCCTCAGCTATTCTGTGGCCCCCCACAATTACTTTTCTTCTCATCAAGTGGCCTTTCCATCCTACCCTCAATCTAATAGCTAAGGTAATTTTTTTTCTTCCAATTCTCTGAACAGTATTAAACAGCTTGTCTTACTGATCCTCCCAAGAAAAACTTCCCAAGCTTCACACAGTAAAATCAATTCAGATTCAAAATTCCTCAGAAACAATTCACAGGTGGTCAAGCTAACAAGACACCATTAAGACAAAATGCTAATTTTAGTGTCACGTGGTTGCCTCACCGAAATGCTCACATGCATTTTGACATATACAGGAAAAACAAACCACGGTGGCAGTATGTAAGCTAGGTGCTCTTCACCTTCCTTCTCTACAGTTATAAACAGCGAGAAGCTGAATTTGCACATAAGGAATCCAAATGCAATCGAAATACTAGGCACGACCAAACGGAAGGTCAGTATTTCCCAAGTACTCTCATTACATTAGCTAGATTTGTTGCCTTATTCCAGAACAATGGACTCAACAACGTTGCATGATTTGTGTGTCCGTATGCGAGTAGGAAAGAGGTAGAAAAGGACAGCTTATTGTTTTGCTTTGCTTCTAAACAAAAATAATTATATTAAGAAGATTTCATTTCAAACTTCTTTTGAGTCAGTTATCTGTGTAAGTTTTTGAGTGCTAAAGAGAATGAGAAAAGGTTAGGAGGGGTTTTGGGTGGGGCTTGGGGCTTTTTCTTTTGCTACTATTTCAGCTGAAGTCATAAACTTGTTTATAAGCAAAAGTATCTCTAAAAATACTTCCTCACGTAGATTTGACAGTTCAGTACATTTTGCAGTATATCAGAGGTTACATATTCACTTTCAGAAAATAATAAAACACTTTACAAACACCCATTTGATGTGAATTAGCTTGGGAATCAGCTACAGCTGATTTGGGTACATAACCTGTTAAGAATACAACAGGATACTATGTTTCACATTTCCTGGAAGACAAACACTTATTTACATGCAGCATACTACTGTCTTTATTATATGCTATTTAGTGACAAAGATAACTACATTTTCTACTTTGCCTCCTTCTGTATTTCTGTCTTGTCTTAGTAAGCTCTTAATGTCTGTCATAAATTAGTTTCATCTGTCTGAAAACTATATTCATGTTGTTAATGAGGATGACCTCCCAGGCAGCAGGAAACAAATGCTGCCAACACACTGCCTGGCTGCAGAAGGTATATATTTTAGGCAGCCTTTCATTTTGAAAATTGTTTTTATATTACTTCAGCTTCAGCTTGTAAAAGCATTTTTGGGCCTGATATGAATAACATAACTATGCAAGTAGGCAGAGTGAGCAGCGCTAGTGTGTTGCTAATCTAAATAAACTAAGTCTTATCTAGAAACAGGGCTGGAACAAGGTGACTTTCCTTGCAGGTGAGCACCCTTATTACCAGGCTTCATGATCACTCTTACTCAGTTACTCTTACAGTCCTTTGCCAAAGGTTATGGGGGCATTTATATGAAAATAAGAGCTTCAGATGGGAAGGCTGAGAGGTCGTTATCTCAGAGCATCTTTACAGTACTGGGATGAGTAGGACCAGAGGAAGCCTTGGCTGGGGAAGGTGAAGTCTGCTCCTAGGAAGGGGAGTCCTTTGGCCCAAGGCCTTGTTTTCAATCAGGACACCAGAAGAGGAAAGCAGTGTTGCCTGCCTCATACAAAGTGAATGCTTTAACTTCTAGGCTAAAGGGTAACAGCAGCTTCTCTAAATCAGCCACTCTGTGAACAGTATCTAATTTCCCTACTAAGTTTAACCTGAAAACTAAAGTGGAAAAAAATCTGTACAGAACTGTCTATTTCAGAATTTCAAAAACAACAGTTATTATTCTTCAATATGAAATTACTAATTCAATTCTGCAAATACTTTCTTGTTTTTCTTTTTCCTTTTAAACAAATAAAGTATCTAGGGGGAAAAAAAAATGCCTGGTTTGAGTCATGAAACCTGCCAGCTTCATATTAAAAATTCCACCTTATTATAGCTTATTGCTGGGCTGCAGCCATTTGATAACATGCCAAATGACTTCTCAGCAAGCGCTTTCAAAATATTGGAAATCCAGTGTGCTGGGACCATAGGCAAGACACAGAAATATTTATGAAGTGATACCACCCATCAAGAAAGCAGAACCAGTGCTTGTGAATCACAACTGAACAAACATCCATGGGGAAGACAGGACACAAATAGGTCAGCAGCTGTAGATTCTAGATCTACTTAGCATAGGTTGGATTATTTACTATGCTTTCACTCAATCCACTTTCCAGATATAAGTGATGTTTAGCCATTTATATGGAGTAGGACAGGTGAGGTGGAAATCCTATAATATGCAACACTTTTGAATCTGCAAAAAAACTGCAAACAAAATAAGCAGAAAACTTCACTGCCTTTGAGGAATGTAACACCCAAGTGTGAAAATGAACCTGAAAAGAAGAAAAAAACCTGCGATCAGGGAACGCTCCAATGGGACACAAATCTAAGAGACAAGCTGGAAATTAAATGTACCTTTTTGTGGTTTAACCCAGCAGACAGCCAAACACCACACAGCCGCTCGCTCACTCCCCATCCCACAGTGGGGTGGGGGAGAGAATAAAAAAAAAAAAAAAAGTTAATTTCGTGGATTGAGATAAAGACAGTTTAATAAAGCAGAAAAGAAAGGGGAAATAATAATAATAATAATAATAATAATAATAATAATAATAATAATAATAATAATAATAATGGTAGAATATACAAAATGAATGACACACAATGCAATTGCTCACCACCCGCTGACCGATAAACAAGCAGCGATCGCTACTTCCTGGAACATGCCTCCTATTTATATACTGAGCATGATGTCATACGGTATGGAATACCCCATTGGCCAGCTGGGCCAGCTGTCCTGGCTGTGCTCCCTCCCAGCTTCTTGTGCACCTGGCAGAGCATGGGAAGCTGAAAAGTCCTTGACTAGCAGGGTACTTGGCAACAACCAAAAACATCAGTGTGTTACGAACATTCTTCTCATACTAAATCCAAAACACAGCACTAGGAAGAAATTTGATTCTATACCAGCTGAAACCAGGACAGTATTCTCCCCTTACTCTATACCATCTACATCATGCCTAGGTCTCACATTTTCCAATACATTCCAATTAATCACCATCAGTTTTCCTGCCTTTTGATATATACACATGCAGATATCATTCCCTTAGTCTATGGGCCATCCCTCTAAAATGTGCATTGAGTTCATTTAGTCCATGACTTTGGGTTCCATCTGTCATAACAGTCTTTTAGGGCAGGAGAGATGGTGTGTGGTATTGGATTGTTGCATCCTGAAGCCAGTTCTGGTTCTATTATCGCTGTGCTCGTCCGGTGCTATCATCGTTGCACTTTGCTCAGTTTCATTGGAGTTCATTCTTCATTAATCGGGGTGATTTTTACTGCAATACCATTGATATGACATATAGCAATGATAGAAATTATGATATACAATACTGCATAGCAATTAACATCATACAATTCAGTTCATTGGCTATTTTCACCTAAAATCAAATCCCCTTGAGGTACATACTGGACTTCCCTGTCCTTTTGCATTACCCACCAAGCGCACCCAAGTCCTTGAGAAAAAGCAATCCCACGGATGGGTTTTCCCTTGCCCAAGGCAGGAGTAACCCAGACTGTCTTCCCCAGCATATTTCTTATGTGCACTACAGAGACTTTATCTCCATCTACAGTACGTAAGGGTTTTGATTGGGCAGGGCCAGCTCAATTGAAAGATCCCCTACTGTTGACTAGCCACATGGCTTTTGCTAAATGTGTATCCCAATGCTTGAATGTCCCACCACCCATTGCTCTCAGCATAGTCTTTAGCAGTCCGTTGTATCCTTCGATTTTCCCAGAGGCTGGTGCATGACAGGGGATGTAGGGGATGGTGTACCCACTCAATTCCATGCTCCTTAGCCCAGGTATTTATGAGGGTGTTCCGTAAATGAGTCCCGTTCTCTGACTCAATTCTTTCTGGGGTGCCACATAGCCATAAGACTTGTTTTTCAAGGCCCAGGAAAGTGTTCCAACCGGTGGCATGGGGCACAGGATATGTTTCTGGCCATCCAGTAGTTGCTTCCACCATGGCGAGCACATAGCGCTTGCCGTGGCGGGTTTGTGGGAGTGTGATATAAATCAATCTGCCAGGCCTCCCCATATTTCTATTTCAGCCATCATCCTCCATACCAAAGAGGCTTTACTTGCTTGGCTTGCTTGATTGCAACACATGTTTCACATTCATGGATAACCTGTGCAGTAGTGTCCATGGTCAAGTTCCACGCCTTGATCACGTTCCCACCTATACGTTGCATCTCTTCCTTGATGGCCTGAAGTGTCAGGCCCACCGAGCTATAAAGAGTTGACCCTTATGTTGCCAGTCCAGATCCACCTAAGCCACTTCAATCTTAGCAGCCTGATCCACCTGCTGGTTGTTTTGATGTTCTTCAGTGGCCCAACTCTTGGATACGTGAGCATCTACGTGATGTACTTTTACACCCGGTTCTCTATCCGGGCAGCAATATCTTGCCACAATGCAGCAGCCCAGATGGGTTTACTTCTGCAGGTGTTCTGCTTCCATTGCTGCAACCACCCCCACAGGGCATTTGCCACCATCCATGAGTCAGTATAGAGATAAAGTACTGGACATTTTTCTCATCCAGCAATACCCAAGGCCAGCTGGATGGCTTTCACCTCTGCAAACTGACTCGATTCACTTTCTACCTCAGTAGTTTCTGCAACTTGTTGTATAGGACTCCATACAGCAGCTTTCCATCTCCGATGCTTTCCCACAAGGTGACAGGACCCATCAGTGAACAGAGCATATTGCTTCTCATTTTCTGGTAGTTTGTTATACAGCGGGGCCTCTTCAGAACGCGACACCTCCTTCTCTGGCGATATTCCAAAACCTTTGCCTTCTGGCCAGTCCATGATCAATTCCAAGATTCCTGGGTGACTGGGATTTCTTATTCGAGCCCGTTGTGTGATCGGTGAGACCCACTTACTCCACTTAACATCAGTTGTGTACAAGGTCCTTCCCTTTAAACATCCAGCCCAGCACCGGCAGTCGGGGTGCCAGGAGGATCTGTGCTTCAGTACCAACCACTTCCAAAGCAGCTCGAACCCCTTCATATGCTGCCAGTATCGCCTTCTCAGTTGGAGTGTAGCAGGCCTTGGATCCTCTGTATCCCCGACTCCAGAACCCTAAGGGTCGACCTCGAGTCTCCCCTGGGACTTTCTGCCAGAGGCTCCAGGTAGGGCCATTCTCCCCAGCTGTGGTGTAGAACAAGTTCTTTACATCTTGTCCTGCCTGGACTGGCCCCAGGGCTACTGCCTGAACTAACTGCTGTTTAATTTGTTCAAAGGCTTGTCGTTGCTCAGGGCCCCATTTGAAGTCGTTCTTCTTCCTGGTCACTTGATAGAGGGGACTTACAATCAGGCTGTAATCTGGAATATGCATTCTCCAAAAGCCCACAACGCCTAAGAAAGCTTGTGTTTCCTTTTTGCTAGTTGGTGGGGACATGGCTGTTATTTTGTTGATCACATCCACTGGGATCTGACGACGTCCATCTTGCCATTTTATTCCTAAAAACTGGATCTCCTGTGCAGGTCCCTTGACCTTACTTTGTTTTATTGCAAAGCCGGCCTTCAGAAGGATTTGGATTATTCTCTCCCCTTTCTCAAAAACTTCTTTTGCTGTGTTGCCCCATACAATGATGTCATCAATGTACTGTAGGTGTTCTGGAGCCTCACCCTGTTCCAGTGCGGTGTGGATGAGCCCATGGCAAATGGTAGGGCTGTGTTTCCACTCCTGGGGCAGTCGGTTCCAGGTGTACTGGACACCCCTCCAAGTGAAAGCAAACTGTGGCCTGCACTCTGCCACCAAAGGGATTGAGAAGAACGCATTAGCAATATCAGTTGTGGCGTACCACTTGCCTGCCTTTGATTCCACTTTGTTCTAGCATGTCTGGCACAGCAGCACTCAACGACTGCGTGACTTCGTTCAGCCCATGATAGTCCACTTAGTCTCCACTCTCCATTAGACTTTCACATGGGCCATATGAGACTGTTAAAGGGAGAGCGAGTCTTGCTGGTCACTCTTTGGCTCTCCAGCCAATGAATCAGCTTATGGATGGGAAGCAGGGAGTCTCGGTTGGTGCAATATTGCCGCCAGTGCACCGTTGTGGTAGCAATCGGCACCTGTTCTTCTTTGACCCTCAGCAACCCCACAATAGAAGGGTCCTTTGAGAGACCAGGGAAGGTGGACAGCTGTTCAATTTCCTCCGTCTCCAGGGCAGCTATACCAAAAACCCACTGATACCCTTTTGGGTCCTTGAAATACCCTCTCCTGAGGTAGTCTATGCCAAGGATGCACGGAGCCTCTGGGCCAGTCACAATGAGGTGCTTCTGCCACTCATTCCCGGTTAGGCTCACTTTGGCCTCCAATACAGTTAACTCTTGGGATCCCCCTGTCACTCCAGAAATACAAATGGGTTCTGCCCCTTTATAGTTTGATGGCATCAGGGTACACTGTGCACCGGTGTCTATGAGAGCCTTATACTCCTGTGGGTCTGATGTGCCAGGCCATCGAATCCACACAGTTCAGTAAACCCGCTTGTCCCTTTCCTCCACCTGGCTGGAGGCAGGGCCCCTCTAGTCCTGGTCACAGTACTCATTACTCACTTCTTGTAGATGCAACTCAAAAGTCCCTTTATTAAGGTCAGAAGTGCTTCTACTCTGTCTGGGGACTGCTCACTGGAGCAACAGTTTTTTCTGGAAGAACCCCCTTTTATGGTTGTTTTTCCTTGCATCTCACGTACCCGTGCCTCTAGAGTTGAGGTAGATTTTCCATCCCACTTCCTCATGTCCTCTCCATGGTCACACAGGTAAAACCGTAGGGTGCCCCAGGGTGTGTACCCACGATATCTCCTCTCTTGAGCAGAGGGATGCTTACTCCTAACGGCTGAGACACTGGTCCATACAGGTGGGGAGTAGGACATATCCTCTTTGAGTTGCTGGAACATCCAGGACAGTTTCTCGGCCATCGTGTCTGGCAGTTTCTCCACAGCCAAGATGCAGGCCTGTAGGGAAGAAGGGAGACTTTCTTTGTATTGCCGGAGTTGGCCAGCCAATTCATCCACCGTTTGTTCCTCTCCACTTTCCAGGTCATTATTGCCAATGAGTTTGCATACGATGCTGGTGCGCTCTGTACAAATTTCCGCCACATGGGTCAGGTGCATTTGACTTCATCTAGATATTTGGATAACTACTCATTGTTCAGGTCATCATAAATCACCTCTAGCACACCTAATTCCCTCAGGTACTGGATACCTCTCTCCATGGTGGTCCACTTGCCTGGGTGACATAACATCTTCCTTGAAGGGATACCTTTCCTTCACACCTGACAGGAGTCGCCTCCAGAGGCTGAGGACTTGTGCCCCTTGTCCAATTGCTTTGTCAATGCCCCCTTCTCTAGAAAGGGATCCCAGCTGCTTGGTTTCCCTACCCTCTAATTCCAGGTTACTGGTCCCAGCATCGGAGCAGCCAGGTAATAATGTGCTCGCCTGGACGACAACTGAAATCTTTTCGCATATCTCGCAGCTCACTCAGGGATAGGGATCGGGCGGTTACCATCTCATTTATGGGTTCTGCCTCTTTCTCCTCCTCCTGTTCTCATGATGCCCCTTCATCCCTTACCAAACAAGCTGATTTTCTTGTGTATTTCTTCTTCTGTATAGGGGCAACTGATACCAGCACAGGTTGGTTCTCTGGTTTAGCTGCAGTGCCTCTCACCAGGATTGGAGTAGTCGTGGTGGGTTGATCTCCGGACGGTATTCCTAAATAGTTGTTTAACCTTAAACAAGACCTGATCCACATTCAGGAGACATAGCAATACAAACATGCTTGTTTCAACATCCCGAGGATATTCAAAATTCTCAGGAACTGTTGTGGAGGGCTTAATGAGAAGGATAGAAGAAAAATGAGTTTCTGGAGATATGAAAAAGAAGATGAAGGAGTGGGGGAACGCGTCCCACCATGTCTACGCCATAAATTGGTTCTCCGAGGACAGAAGAGTGTAATTATTAATAGTTTCTAAGAGATGGTTCCCGAGGTACAGAGATGATGGCAATGCTGAGTATAAATACCAGATTATACTCATGACCAATGATTTTATCATATCATAAAACAGTGTTACACAGTGCAGCAAAATGATAACCTTGACCCAATTCCGAGCAGTGATAAACAGCACAACAGGGAACATATATGGCAAGTAAGGCATTACATAACACAAAATTGAAAGCCAGCCCCACAACTTTGAGAGCCAATAAATCAACATTGTGACCAGCAACTATTAAACCAACATAATGAATGCTGTCCTGGTTCCGTCTGAGACAGAGTTAACTTTCTTCCCAGTATCTTGGGGGTGTGCTGTGTTTTGGGTTTAGTGTGAAAGGAGCATTGATGGCCCATTGATGCTTTGGCTGTTGCTGGGTGATGCTTGGGCCGGGGAGGGGGAGCACAGCTGGGGGTGGACCCAGCTGGCCAATAGGGTATTCTCTACCATGTGACATCATGCTCAGTATAAAAACCAGGTGTGGGGGGGGGCTCGGCCCCCGTTCGTGACACGCAGTAGGTGAGCAGTTGCGTTGTGCATCGCCTGCTTTGTGTATTCTGTTATTGTTGTTGTTCGCATTGTTGTCATTACTGTTCTACTTTGTTTTATTTCAATTATTAAACTGTTTTTATCTCAACCCGGGGGCTTTCCTACTTGTGCCCTCCCAATTCTCTCCCCCATCCCACCGGAGGGGGGGTGAGCGAGTGGCTGCATGGGGTTTATTTTTGCTGGCTGGGGTTAAACCACGACAAATACTTATAACAAATTTTGTCTTAACAGGTCAGATCTGTCATTATCTCAACCCTTCGTATCCCACATTGGGCACCAAAAAGGACTGTTGTGGTTTAACCCGGCAGGCAGCCAAACACCACACAGCTGCTCGCTCACCCCCCATCCCACAGTGGGGTGGGGGAGAGAATAAAAAAAAAAAAATGTTAAATTCGTGGATTGAGATAAAGACAGTTTAATAAAACAGAAAAGGAAGGGGAAATAATAATAATAACAATAATAACAACAACAATAACAACAATAATAATAATAATAATGGTAGAATATACAAAATGAGTGACACACAATGCAATTTCTCACCACCCGCTGACCGATAAACAAGCAGCGATCGCTACTTCCTGGAACATGCCTCCTATTTATACACTGAGCATGACATCATATGGTATGGAATACCCCATTGCCTGTTGGGCCAGCTGTCCTGGCTATGCTCCCTCCCAGCTTCTTGTGCACCTGGCAGAGCATGGGAAGCTGAAAAGTCCTTGACTAGCAGGGTACTTGGCAACAACCAAAAACATCAGTGTGTCCCTGAGGCAAGGGCAGCACACGGAGGCTCCGCAAGAAACGGAGGAACTCCTGCCCTCTTGCCACCAGGCAGAAGGAGGAGACCCAGGCGATGGAGGGGAATGGTCACAGGTCCCTGCTCGGGGTGCCAGGCGAACCCCCGCCCGGCCTCCCTCACCTCAACCTTCCCAGTTGCCCCTACACAACAGATATGGGGCTCTGGAACTTGAGGGCCAGACGAACAAGGATGCAGATGAAGGCCCATCCAGGGGGTTGCCCAAGGCGAGGCAGCCAGCCCCACAAATTACGACTGCCTCCGCTAAGAAAAAAAGGAGGGTAATTGTCATTGGTGATTCCTTTCTGAGGGAGACAGAGGGCCCAATTTGTCGGCCAGACCCGTCCCACAGGGAAGTCTGCTGCCTCCCTGGGGCCCGGGTGAAGGACATTACTAGGAAGCTCCCTAGTCTCGTGCAGGCCTCCGATTACTGCCCGCTACCGGTTATACAGGCTGGCAGTGAGGAGGTTGCAGAGAGAAGTCCCGAAGGGATCAAAAGGGACTTCAGGGCGCTGGGGCGACTGATGGGAGGATCGGGAGCACAGGTAGTGTTTTCCTCAATCCCTTTAGTGGCAGGGCGGAACACTGAAAGGAACAGGAAACTCATCGGATCAACACGTGGCTCAGGGGCTGGTGCCATCAGCAGAATTTTGGCTTCTTTGACCACGGAGAGGTTTACATGGCACCGGGCCTGCTGGCGACGGACAGAGTTCAGCTGTCTCACAGGGGAAAAGGATTCTCGCGTATGAGTTGGCCAGGCTCATCGAGAGGGCTTTAAACTAGGTTAGAAGGGGGAAGGGGATAAAACCAGGCTCACTAGAGAAGAGCCTAGGGACCGCACGTCAATGTCGGGGGAGAAATCAGCAGCCCAGCTCAAGTGCATCTATACCAATGCACGCAGCATGGGCGGCAAACAGGAGGAGCTGGAAGCCATTGTGCAGCGGCGTAGCTATGACTTAGTCGCCATCACGGAAACGTGGTGGGATGAGTCTCACGACTGGAGTGCTGCAATGGATGGCTATAAGCTCTTCAGAAGGGACAGGCGAGGAAGGAGAGGTGGTAGGGTAGCCCTGTATGTTAGGGAGTGCTTTGACTGTCTAGAGCTCAATGGTAGTGATGACGAGGTCGAGTGCTTGTGGGTAAGGATGAGGGGGAAGGCCAACAAGGCAGATATCCTACTGGGAGTCTGTTATAGACCACCTAGCCAGGATGAGGAGGCAGATGAAATATTCTACCAGAGGCTGGCAGAAGTCTCCCAGTCGTTAGCCCTTGTTCTCGTGGGGGACTTCAACTTTCCGGACATCTGCTGGAACTACCACACGGCAGAGAGGAAACAGTCGAGGAGGTTCCTGGAGTGTGTGGAGGATAACTTCCTGACACAGCTGGTAAGCGAGCCCACCAGGGGAGATGCCTCGCTTGACCTGCTGTTCACGAACAGAGAAGGGCTGGTGGGAGATGTGGTGGTCGGAGGCCGTCTTGGGCTTAGCAACCATGAAATGGTAGAATTCTCGATACTTGGTGAAGTAAGGAGGGGGGCCAGCAAAACCACTACCATGGACTTCCGGAGAGTGGACTTTGGCCTGCTCAGGTCACTGGTCGAGAGGGTCCCTTGGGAGACAGTCCTGAAGGGCAAAGGGGTCCAGGAAGGCTGGGCGTTCTTCAAGAAGGAAGTCTTAAAGGCGCAGGAGCGGGCTGTCCCCATGTGCCACAAGAAGAACGGGCGGGGAAGGCGACCAGCCTGGCTGAACGGGGAGCTCTGGCTGGGACTCAGGAAAAAAAGGAGAGTTTATCACTTGTGGAAGAAGGGGCAGGCAACTCAGGAAGAGTATAGGGATCGCGTTAGGTCGTGCAGAGAGGAAATTAGAAAGGCAAAAGCCCGGCTAGAACTCAACCTGGCCACTGTCGTGAGAGACATCAAAAAATGCTTTTATAAGTATGTTAATGACAAAAGGAGAGCCAAGAAGAATCTCCATCCTCTACTGGATGCGGCGGGGAACGTTGCCACCACGGATGAGGAAAAGGCTGAGGTACTCAACGCCTTCTTTGCCTCAGTCTTTAGTAGTCAGAGTGGTTATCCTCAGGGTACTCAGCCCCCTGAGCTGGAAGACAAGGACGACGAGCAGGATAAACCCCCCATAATCCAAGAGGATGAAGTTAATGACCTGCTACGCTCACCTGGACGCTCACAAGTCTATGGGGCCGGATGGGATCCACCCGAGGGTACTGAGGGAGCTAGTGGAGGAGCTTGCCGAGCCGCTCTCCATCATTTACCAGCAGTCCTGGTTAACTGGGGAAGTCCCGGACGACTGGAGACTCGCCAATGTGACACCCATCTACAAGAAGGGCCGGAAGGAGGATCCGGGGAACTACAGGCTGGTCAGCCTGACCTCGGTGCCAGGGAAGATCATGGAGCGGTTGGTTTTGAGGGTGCTCGCGAGCCATGTCCGGGACAACTAGGGGATCAGGCCCAGCCAGCACAGGTTCATGGAAGGCAGGTCCTGCTTGACCAACCTGATCTCCTTCTATGACCAGGTGACCCACCTCGGGGATGAGGGAAAGGCTGTGGATGTGGACTACCTGGACTTCAGTAAAGCCTTTGACACTGTCTCCCACAGCATTCTCCTAGAGAAGCTGGCAGCTCACGGCCTAGACAGGTGCACTCTTCGCTGGGCAAAAAACTGGCTGGACAGCCGAGCCCAGAGAGTTGTGGTCAACGGAGTTAAATCCAGTTGGCGGCCGGTCACGAGCGGTGTTCCCCAGGGCTTAGTACTGGGGCCGGTCTTATTCAATATCTTTGTCAATGACCTAAACGAGGGTATCGAGTGCTCCCTCAGTAAGTTTGCAGATGACACCAAGCTGGGCGGGAGTGTTGATCTGCTGGAGGGTAGGAAGGCTCTGCGGAGGGACCTGGACAGGCTGGATCGATGGGCCGAGGCCAACTGTATGAGGTTCAACAAGGCCAAGTGGTGGGTCCTGCACTTCAGCCACAACAACCCCAGGCAACGCTACAGGCTTGGGGAAGAGTGGCTGAAAAGCTGCCCAGAGGAAAAGGACCTGGGGGTGCTGGTTGACAGCCGGCTGAACATGAGCCGGCAGTGTGCTCAGGTGGCCAAGAAGGTCAACAGCATCCTGGCCTGTATTAGGAATAGTGTGGCCAGCAGGAATAGGGAGGTGATCGTGCCCCTGTACTCGGCACTGGTGAGGCTGCACCTTGAATACTGTGTTCAGTTTTGGGCCCCTCACTACAAGTAGGACATGGAGGTGCTGGAGCGTGTCCAGAGGAGGGCAACGAAGCTGGTGAAGGGCCTGGAGCACAAGTCTTATGAGGAGCGGCTGAGGGAACTGGGGTTGTTTAGCCTGGAGAAGAGGAGGCTGAGGGGAGACCTCATCGCGCTCTACAACTCCCTGAAAGGAGGTTGTAGCGAGGTGGGTGTTGGTCTCTTCTGCCAAGTAACTAGCGATAGGACAAGAGGAAATGGCCTCAAGTTGCGCCAAGGGAGGTTTAGATTGGACATTAGGAGAAATTTCTTTACTGAAAGAGTGGTCAGGCCTTGGAACAGGCTGCCCAGGGAAGTGGTGGAGTCACCATCCCTGGGGGTATTTAAAAGATGTGTAGCTGAGGCGCTTAGGGACATGGTTTAGTGGACATGGTGTGTTGAGTTGACAGTTGGACACGATGATCTTAGAGGTCTTTTCCAACCTTAGTGATTCTATGATTCTATGATTCTTCTCATACTAAATCCAAAACACAGCACTAGGAAGAAATTTAATTCTATACCAGCCGAAACCAGGACAACCCATAACCATTGAAAAAAGGGCCTCGTAGCCTGAAATATTGAGTTAAAAAGGTCCTAAATACTATTCTAATGACCTATTGAACAACATAAAGTTCACTCCTCCTATTGACTGATTTACAGCAATAGCTAAAAAGGAAAAGTCTGCAATGATGGAAAAGAAAAAAAAAAGAAAACAAGAAATACCACAGAATAAATAGAAGTGGTAAAAGAACAGTACCTTCTCCAATTGTACAGCCAGTAAACAAAGCTTACAAACGGAACTATGTGTAAAAAATAGGAACACATCACTACCTAATCGCAACCCATTCTCTGCTGCCAGTTCAGCTGATCTTTTGATAATATCTGTTCACATCCCATTCCTCTTCTGCATGGGGAATAGAAGACTACAAGTTACATATTAGTTCAAATTATTAAGGGTGTTTGTTTTCCTTCTTCCCGTGCTCTCCACACGTGAAGAATACTTCTCTTAAATAACTATCAATATGGACGTGGGATATAGCAAGGGGAAAAATTAATGCAGCTCCATTCAGATTTTGTAGAAAACGATTTCCTTCAGCTAGAGTAGTCTGTAATCTCAGACTGTAATATATTTGCTAGCCTTAGCGAGCACCTTGGTAATAAAATAGGTATCTTCTGAAATGTATTAATTAAAAGGGAAAGTGCCCCAAATTTTTTTAAGATGGGAAGGAGGGGAAACATGTCATTTTGAGGGAATTTCATCCCTGGATATTAAAAAAAAAAAGACTTGAATACTGTGTTGTTGTGACATATGAGAACTTACTGCAAAACTGAGGTCTACCTAAAAATCGTGCAAACCAAACACACCACAAAACAGTGTTAATAATAAATATACAATCTAAATATTTGGGTCAAATTTTACCAAAAACCTTGGCAATGTATACAGGATCAAAAATACTTTATTACATATAATGAACACATTAAAAAAATTAGGTAACGTCTTCAAATTTTGGCAGCTACAAAAGCATCATGATACATATACTGTTTCTTACCATTTACCTCACTGGTAAAAACAACCGCACATTAAATCTGCCCAATCTCACACTGCGTAAGAGATTTCCGTGTGTTTGTGGAACACATTAAATAACATAACACTGTTCCAAGTCACTCATTAAAATATAATTCATATTCCAGCCACAAGCATGCGTTTATCCATAGTGCAGTCAGTCATACAGTGTAGCAAGATATAGGCAAGCTTTATTATAGTTAGGCTTGCTACCAGAAAATACAGTGCAACTTTCAGAACGTGCCCTAACAATAGAAGGCCTTGGCTTGCATAGAGCACTATATGTTATTATTAGTCATAGTTTAACCAGAAACTATCTGATTAATTTACTCCTAGCTCAGTAAGCTAATGTCAATCAGTGCTGTGTCTATACTGTAGACATACTGTTAGCCCAAATTTTTTGATGAACGCAAAATTTTTAAGAACAAATTCCCTGAAGGAAAAAAATCATAACATTGTCAGAGAAAGAAAAAAAAAACAACACATAACCAAAAAACCTCACCAACCGAAACCCCAACAACAACAAACAATCCCCTTCCCCCCCCCCCCAAAAAAAACCAAAAACCTCAAAGCTTAAATAGCAATACTTCCAGAATACTTCATCTCAGTTGTGAAGATTCACAAGTCCCAAGAACAGATTTCAGATCACCAGGCATTTAAAGGGAATCCTGTTGTTTAATAGCAGGAAACAATTTTTTCAAGTGGTGTGCTCTGTGTTACCACTTTAATGCACTGCCTCTGTAAGAGGCTCTGGTAATTGCATGACCTTTGGTTCAAGCTTGAACATGCCCTTTTGTTCCATCTGATAATCTTAGTTTCTCATCATGGCTCCATTTTAGACCCAACAGTACCTTTCTGGTATTGCTTTTCAACTTCTCTGCTAGCTTAAGAATGGATGCTGAACTGGACAGTGGAGATCTCTCAACTGTTTGGCAAGCAAGATTCCCCTGCATTTGTGTAACCTCTAGGTTACCGCCATGGCAGGGACGCACAAGGGGAGTCAGCAAAATCACGACATGAAAAATCTCAGGCCAAGTGTATGCAGAATAGTAGCACTTCCATAACCACAAAACAGATGCTTCTGAGACTGCCCTGTAGCTCTTGGCTGGAGAACCTGTGAAAGTGGAAAATCAGCAAGCTGGAACTGCGTGCCGGGACCATATCATCCAGGGGGCAAAGAGGCACTGGAATCACATGCAAACTGTAATATCGCAACCCTAGATTATGCTATCCAGGAGGAATTCAGTCTGATTTTCATCCTGAAAAAACAGGATATGGGAGAGGTGGAACACAGATTCCAAAGAACTAGAAGAAACCTGGGATGAGACAGCAGTTGTGCTTTAAACCTCTCCCAGGCTCATTCTAACATAGAAGGGTGATAGAATCATAGAATCATTAAGGTTGGAAAAGACCTCTAAGATCATCGTGTCCAACTGTCAACCCAACACCACCATGCCCACTAAACCATGTCCCTAAGCGCCTCATCTACACGTCTTTTAAATACTTCCAGGGATGGGGACTCCACCACTTCCCTGGGCAGCCTGTTCCAAGGCCTGACCACTCTTTCAGTAAAGAAATTTCTCCTAATGTCCAATCTAAACCTCCCTTGGCGCAACTTGAGGCCATTTCCTCTTGTCCTATCGCTAGTTACTTGGCAGAAGAGACCAACACCCACCTCGCTACAACCTCCTTTCAGGGAGTTGTAGAGCGCGATGAGGTCTCCCCTCAGCCTCCTCTTCTCCAGGCTAAACAACCCCAGTTCCCTCAGCCGCTCCTCATAAGACTTGTGCTCCAGGCCCTTCACCAGCTTCGTTGCCCTCCTCTGGACACGCTCCAGCACCTCCATGTCCTACTTGTAGTGAGGGGCCCAAAACTGAACACAGTATTCAAGGTGCAGCCTCACCAGTGCCGAGTACAGGGGCACGATCACCTCCCTATTCCTGCTGGCCACACTATTCCTAATACAGGCCAGGATGCTGTTGACCTTCTTGGCCACCTGAGCACACTGCCGGCTCATGTTCAGCCGGCTGTCAACCAGCACCCCCAGGTCCTTTTCCTCTGGGCAGCTTTCCAGCCACTCTTCCCCAAGCCTGTAGCGTTGCCTGGGGTTGTTGTGGCTGAAGTGCAGGACCCACCACTTGGCCTTGTTGAACCTCATACAGTTGGCCTCGGCCCATCGATCCAGCCTGTCCAGGTCCCTCCGCAGAGCCTTCCTACCCTCCAGCAGATCAACACTCCCGCCCAGCTTAGTGTCATCTGCAAACTTACTGAGGGAGCCCTCGATCCCCTTGTCCAGATCATTGATAAAGATATTGAGCAGGACCGGCCCCAGTACTGAGCCCTGGGGAACACCGCTCGTGACCGGCCGCCAACTGGATTTAACTCCGTTGACCACAACTCTCTGGGCTCGGCTGTCCAGCCAGTTTTTTGCCCAGCGAAGAGTGCACCTGTCTAGGCCGTGAGCTGCCAGCTTCTCTAGGAGAATGCTGTGGGAGACAGTGTCAAAGGCTTTACTGAAGTCCAGGTAGTCCACATCCACAGCCTTTCCCTCATCCCCGAGGTGGGTCACCTGGTCATAGAAGGAGATCAGGTTGGTCAAGCAGGACCTGCCTTCCATGAACCTGTGCTGGCTGGGCCTGATCCCCTAGTTGTCCCGGACATGGCTTGTGAGCGCCCTCAGGACGAACCGCTCCATGATCTTCCCTGGCACCGAGGTCAGGCTGACCAGCCTGTAGTTCCCCGGATCCTCCTTCCGGCCCTTCTTGTAGATGGGTGTCACATTGGCAAGCCTCCAGTCGTCTGGGAGATGATGGGAGAGAAGGAATGATATCTCTGAGAAAGTCTGTCCTGCAGACATTTTTCTTGTCCTGATACATCTGTACTGATGGAGCTGCAATGAAAACCAGAATTCTGGGGGACTTCAAGCACTCCCTGTGCCCCTGGTAAATAGTATACCAGGAACCTAGACAGCATCAAGGGAAAATTCACCTACTTTTGGGACAGGCACCAAACACTTTGGCTTAAAGGATTGAAAGTGTTTTACAGATACCTCATGGATATGACCAAGATGAGTGTCTGAACAATTTTTTTCTTCCAGAGGTTGACTTGATATAAAGACAAGCAGAGAGAAGAAAGTAGAAGTCTGAGCACTGTTTCAGAGGAGCCAGACTGAAGGACAATATGTATGAGCACCTTTTAACTCCATCCTGTAGAACCACAATATGCTAAGCAGTGTACTTGGCCACCACATACATTAAGTATCTGTTCACTCATCTGTTTTCAGGGAGACTGGCAAATAGGTACTGTTTGGAAAGAGCATGTCACTGTCCTCAGAAAGCATATCATGGTTTTCATAGGGTAAGGCTTTAATTAGGCAGTAACAACCAGAACTTTTGCAAACATTTAAAGCAACATTAAAAAATAAAGTACCAGTTTTTGACAGCTCTACACAAGTCATATATCATTGCATGTAGTTTTAGTAAAGCAAATCTTATTTTCCTCTGGGTTTAAGCAGAAAGTATACTCAAACATCTCATGCTAACACTTTGTCAGAGACGGCATGCTTGGTGTAACCTTGTGAGCATAGAAGTCCCCCACTACAGGGGGTGCTGAGTCACAACTACCCGCTGCCTGATGCCTGCACAGCATCCTGTCTTGGTGCAGTTGATTACGTACCTATTTGTCCTTCTGCCTTTAGCATGGTTTTCAGGTCTCCTGAGAGAAGTTAAAAGATTAATTCTCTTGACTTAGGTCTCAAGACAGTTTAACCGCAATCTCTGTCAAGGATGCCCCGATGATGGCCCCAACAAAATTAGTAACGAGGCATAGCTAACAAAGACAGAATTTCCCCAGTAAAACAACATACAGGGGATGTTTCATACTTAATAGATAGTTCACCAGTTGCTACAACACATAGACACTCTTTCCGTAACCATTGCCCCGAGGGGTTTGGAAAGGACTCCAGTGGTTTGAGTAATAGGCCAAGGATAGAAACAAAGTTTAATTATGTAAAGATACCACATACTATGGTGGTTCTGGATGAGATGATGATAATGAAGAGTCCAAAATTACAGCCCAGTAATGTTGATCATCAACAGAAAAGGTACACCGTGAATCTGTAGGTGGAAGGAAATTTTGCCTTGGCATCTTTCACGTTCAAATGTATTTATGGAAGCGACTACCCAGGACCAGTGTCATCTGAAGAGAATAATTAGCACAAGCAACATAAGTTCAGGGTTTTACCAATGAGTATGAGAACCGAACGTAGGTGCTTGCATAAGGCTGGCTTTAACATTCACAGATTTTAATTCAAGTCAGGTGATAATACATCTATGGAATTTAAATCGTTTATATGCAGTCATCTTCAAAAGTAACATTCTTTTCAAGAATATTTTCAAAGGTTTTTAGTGCATTTTGTCTACAACGGATTGAAAAAACCACATTGGTATAATATTTATACAATTATTTATGGTACGATAGCAATAGCTGTACAAAATTAATCTTATAATTGTTCAACTTGAATCATAGAAGTCGACATTCTTGGTTTGTAAACAGCCCACATTTGCAGTGAAGAGGCATATTCTTGTGTATATTCTTGATTCTCCAACTAAAAGCAACTATCAGGTAACTGTTAAAATTAAAAGCAATTAAGATTTTAAATAGGCAGTTATGGCAGGCATTGCCATAAACTGAAACAGAACAAAAACGCTCCACTCCTATTCATTAGGCATTTGTCACAATGTATACGCTGCATGCTTTTGTTTGAATAGAAAAGCAATTATGTTTTTAATACGCTTATATTCTACTCATCTCCTCATCATCCTAGGATAATGAGTCATTAGAAAAGAGAATATTATATACAGCAATACAGCTTATTGTTCTGTGCAAATTATTATTGCATCAGCTGAGCATAAGTACCTGACAGTTAGGAAAGCTTAGTTGTCAGCAGTTTCTGTTTGTGCTGTCCATGCAAGCCTCCAGAAGGCTTTTTCTTCATCTAGCCTTATTTTCTGCTATTACTGAACCTAAAGTTCATGACCCCTGCATTGGATACAGGAGCAGAGGACACAATTTGATGACATCAAAAAAATCTCTGTATAGTTGCCATGTGACTGGCTCCCATGAGGCCAAATGCATCTGAAGCAAGTCCAGAACGTACAATTACCATGACTACAGCAGAGTAACTTATTTAATACAGCAAACAGTGGATAATAAATAAATAAATAAGTATAATACTCATTTTCATATAAGTCAACATGATCAAATTGCTGGAGTACACAGTCGAGGCAGATAACCGGGGAGATCATCGGTTTTAAATGAGGAGAGTCGGAGTTCAGGCTGCTTTCTACAGATGACCCGATTATCCTCAAACCAGTGCCAAGATAAAAATAATGCTTCCACACCCGTAAAGCTACTATATCAGCTCTGAAAAAGGTAGCTATGAAAAACAACAGTAGCCAAGGTGAAATGTTAGTCAAGGTTAAACTATCTGTCTTTGAACAGCATATGCTATGTCCTTGTCCTCACCTATTGCAAGATGTCAGGAGAATGACCCTAGCAGAGACCTCACGCAGACCAGGGAGACTGCAGTAGTCATCTCCATGAGAAGTGAATCTTTCTCCTGAATGATGTCCAGACCGGTGCCAACTATTAGCTCTGCTGGAGCCATTACCCCACAAGCCATAAACAGCATAAACAAAGATGGGTAATTGGTTAAGAATGTTGAGAGGCTATATTTTTACTGCCCAAACAAATAGTTCTTTAAAGTAGGACTCTGCCATTCCTTATTATATTACTGTGTTTAAAGCAAGTCTAAAAATAAATGGGTGTTTCACAGGTAATAAAGATAGAAGGCCAAAATTCTGCTCTGCAATAATTGTTATTCACAAAAGTCACAAAAGCAACTTGCACCATAATGTCTCTCCATTAAGTTTACAACTAACATTTTTGGAAACAAATAGAAAAAAAAATATTCTTTCTAAACATAACTAGTTCAACTGGCTTCTTGGACTAAACTTCTACACAACTTGGACATCCAAAACTGAATTTACTAATTATAATATTTTTCCTATATCAATAAATCACTGCACTTGATCGGCATCAAAATAGGGAATACATACATGCACATGAGAGAGCAGTTATTTGCTTGCTATCTTACAGTGATAGGGACATGCCATTAACTCTCCAGCATATGGCACAAAATTAGAGCCTATTGCTACTACATTTTCATCATGTTAGAATGTTAATACTAGATTGCATGCTTTATATAAATCTAATAAAATATATGAGAAATAAGGTTCAGGTCTTGGTAAACTGTGCGGTTTTTTTTTTTCTCCTAAATAGTAGACTTTAAACCACAAGTTAATAACATGTACAGAGAAAGCATTTTGAAGTCTCTCACACAGTTAAAGGGAAGCAGGAACAAGCGATAATAGCTGCATATATGCAGTACTAAGGTTACCCTCAAAAATCAAAGCTTTTGTCACAAAGTTAAAGGCGTAGTGTACTATAAGTCTTTCATAAACACTTTTAAGATACCTTTGTGAATCCTAATGCACTATTACCGGAGTTTCTGGTAAAGGTTTATGTCATATTATGTTTACAGAAACACTATTTTAAAGGTTTTACAGTAAAAGATGGTATCAAGATAGCCATTCTGATAAGAAGCAGAAATAAACTGAAGCACAAATAAACTTATCATAAACAAAGCCTTTTTGGATTCTAAATATTATGATGCTCAGCATATGCTTGCTCTACAGATCTATTTGACTGCTGATTTTCTGATGATGATATTGACTTGCTGTTAACAGAAATATGCAGCACATGCTTGCTAAGTGTGATAAGCATACACTGCAAATCTGTTTGATTGTTAAAATTCCTAATGATGATATCGATGCAATATTGACATGCTGTTGAGAAAAAAAATCCAGCATGCAGTGAATGGTTAAATGAGGTAGGATACATTAGATATTTGATTGTTTAATGTTTGATTGTTAAGTTTCTAAAAATTACTCTAGAACATTTTCAAGGAAATAAAAAAAGCATGCAATACATGTTATTCTAAATATTCTACCCAGTAATACTCTTCAAGCAGTATATGTACATTTTTGTGTTTGTTCTGAAAACAATTATGTACATAATTAAAAAAAACATATTTTAAGTTCTTTTGGGTAGCATGCTGCAAAAAGAATAGTATTAAATGAGTACAGTATTTTAATAGTTTTTGCAACCAGTTTTTTCAGAAGAGAAAGAAATTCAGAATCAAGGGGTTTTTTTGAAAAGTCATTTTATTAAATAAAAAAAATAGCACAGGCATTGCAATCTGAAAGCTATTAAGAAAACAGTAAATGCAGAACTGTAAATGCAATTTTTTTGCAAACAGTTTTTGCATTTTTAAATTATTATTATTCCATAAAAACCATAAATGAAGTGATACATAAGTATTGAAGGGGAACACTTAGAAATTTTCCTGGAAATTATCATTACAAGAGAAGAGTAACATTTGTGGCAGTAAACTGCATACCCTATTGTCTTTGGTTTAGTAACTCAATGAAGTCCCAAATAAAATTTCAAATTTATTCACAACTTCTCCTTCAAGTTACTTCCCCTCTGTTACTCCCCTACAAAAAAAAAAAAAACCCAAACCCAAACCTCAAACATACTGAAAACTTGGGATGGGGGCAGAGGAGAAGAAAAAACCGGCAGCACAGTCAAATGCTGAGTGCTCCATGGCGGCAGAACTCGCGCTTCAGCACGAGCAACGCATTTCATCTCCGATATAAATTTTTGTTTCATCAACAATAGAAGTGATTTAGTACTGACTGAACTGATCCAAATCACATTAATCCTCAACTTCGGGTGCAGGTCTGATGGCCCTTTGTATCTCGGAGGACAGACTGCCATCTAGTGACGGCGAGAGCCTTCTCAGCCAGAACTGAATCGACGCCCGATAGAATTGGGAACCGTTTCGGACTCCAGCTGTTCTCCCCCCTTCCTTGATCCTGCCTGCTCTCTTGGCCAAGGCGGGCGCGATGCCTACGCTATAGGTCTTCCAGATCTACTGCAGAAAGGTGGGAATACTGTTTAGAGCCTACCCCAGAAGTAGATTTCAAATAAGCACACAGGATCTCCCTTCTGGATCAATACAAAACAATAAATAAATAAATAATATTCACTGAAGAAAGAAATTGTTTTCTCCACAAAAACAGAGTGCAAGACATTCTCCTGTAAAAGAGCATAGATGACGTTCTCATATATGAGTTGGAGAATTTCCTCAGTTTATTTTATTTTTACTGATGTTGCCACTTTTAATGTTCAGATTTTTTCCGCACTGAAACCTGTAACAGAACAGAATCCCGAATGCTATCATTTTCTAGTCTACAATGAGAGCAAGGAAGAGATGAAAGCTTAAGCACAGCAGCAAACTCCAAGCAAAAAGAATGATAAGCATATGTATAAGAACAAAAAGAAAAATAGACAAAGCAGTAAGATCTATGTGGTTAATTCTGTCAGAATTGACAGAAAAAACTTAATACATTGGAAAACGTAACCCTTATAATGATACAAGGCCATCGAAACCTAGAATTATCCATCCCTGACAGTGCAATAGCTGCATAATTAATGGTGCCTTCCTTTAATATGCACATTATTGTCTCCCAGCTCCATGCATACACTGGAATACCTGGTACTGTGCAGCCAAGCAAGCACTATATACTTCCAGCTTCAACCCACTCACCTCTTCAGGCTACAGAATCAATGAAGCTATGAAAAATCTAAGAGTACATGAATAGAATCAGGAAATAAACACTGTACAAGTGTTTGGATAAGCAATTAGTACACGGGAAAACATTTTAAGAGATGATGGTACCTCATCCCTATCCTCCCCTGCCTGTACAGCAGGAGGGACCGGGAAGCAATACAAAATTCTGTATTGCCAGTTTTCCTATACATTGCCATAAGCAACATGACACAAGAGGCAGGGAAGGACAGACTAGGCAGAAAAACTCTTTTGTATAATCAAGGTAGTCACTGCTACTACTACTACTTCCCTGAAGGAAGAAGATAATATACAGAAAAACCATACTCAGAACAAGATGTTTCTATAGCATACCAACTTGAATAACTGGACAAGGTAAGCACATAATGTTCTATTGGAGGTACTTAAGCTAAATGGCTGAAGCAGATTTCACAGGTCAATAAATTATACGAACTTGCATGTGGCCTTGGAACAGGTGCAAACTAGAACTTGGTGTTTATTTTTCTTTTTAAATCTAATACTTGTTCCTCTGGAATATGACGTTCAGGTGGTCTCCACAGTGATAAACTTGCAAAACACTTTGCCTGAAGAAAATTCCGAGACGCGAGTTATAAAACTGATGAAAAGGGAGGGTAAGCACAGAGGGTGAGGCTATGAGCAAGTCAGAGATTTGTTCAGGTGGTTAGAAACTAGCTTCCATGATATCCTGAGTGACAGGATTCCCCATTTAGCAGAAAAAGAGTCAAAAGCACCAGATTTGTGTACAGTGTAACGCACCTAGTGCTGGTGCCTAGTCCTGTTCCTAATCTTGGGCTTCAGCTCCAAACTTTCAGCTGTTCATGCAGTCAGAGAAGTGGGTCAGGGTAGAACAAAACACAGAATTATAACACCTCAGCCTGTGCAAAAACCCCAATAGGTTTGAGTTGGTGTGGCAACAGTGCGATATGTAAATGTGCAGTATTTAGATCTGGAGTTCCCAATTGTCCTGTTCCTCAAGTTAGGGGAAATACAGTTCCTTTCCTTCACTTCACTTGCCCACCACCAAATGGATAAATGACTATAAATAAGCCTATGAAGGCCCGTGCTAAGTATATAGTACGAGTATAAAAATGTACTTATCAGATTTATCATGGAATTACGTTCTGCAATATTCATGACAATTCCACCTTTGCTTTTAAAGATTGTTTTCTATACTGAAAATATTGAATATTTTTGGCCTCTTAATTAACCTGGATAACAATTCCAACACATCTGATTTTGGTCAACTCTATCAATTTTTACAGGAATAAAGCCCACAATATTTTACAAGATTTATGAATAGATTTTATTAACATTTTACTCTATCACAGAAATAAAGTTGAGCTTAAGGGACTTCATTCCATAACCCACTTAGCCAAATTAAATGCAGTAATGACAGACTCAACCTCACAAGAAAGAGGGTGTCAATCTATGAACAAGAAACATACTAATAGAACCAGAAATACAATATATATACTACCATAGCTTACAAGTTAGCGAACTGTGGTAACATATCTCCAAGAAGAAAAGCGCGTTAACTAAAGTTTACTTTTCACGCTTCATCTGTGTTTACAGATGTCATTCCACAGAGGATTAAAGAGGGAATAAAGTGGGGGTGGGGTGGGATGGGGTGGGTGCCGTTTAAATCAGACAATTAAGAAGTTGCCAATACAACCTTTATTTAAAAAAAAAAGTCAAATATGATTCGATCAATTTTTTTTCCACTCAATATAATCATCTCAATCAGTAGAAGAACTTCTAGTTTAAGTTTTGTAGTAAAGAAATTTTTAAGAACATTAACTTTTTAGTGTTAAAAATAAAGTTTTATTCTTTCCTAACATCATGCCTCAGCTCTTGAGCCAATTAAAAATCAGTTCTGTTCTGCAAGCACTTCTGACAATGTGAAGCCTGTGAGAAATTTCAACTTTCTAATTCAGAATTAAAAACAAAACAGTGAAGTATTTGATTTCAAATAAAAAAAAAAACAACTACACAGGACTGATACAGTTATTATACCATTAGTCAATGCAGTGAGATGTGTTTCTTAGCTACTTGTTAATGGAGAAACTTCTGGTTTCAGCAGACGAAGGAGGAAGAAAACCTAAACTTTTAAATCTTGGATAAAGCAGTGAGGTTAGGAAGGAAGTGCACTCAGACAGTGCAACAACACTTCAGCCCGTGTAGTCCTTATAAAGCCACAGACAATAGAAAGACAAAGTTCTGAGAAAGCTCAAGAAATAAAAATAGCATGGACGGGAGATAAAAAGAAAACAAACCTCAAACCCACGTAATATTTGAAATCTGTGCAATTTCTTCTGGAAACAGGAAAGGCACCTTCCATTATAGTGTCACATGTAGACTTACTGCCTTCAAAGTTGAACGTTACTGTCAGAATATAACAGGAACCTACTTGCCACTAAGCCATCGTTTTCACCTTATGACTCCCGAATATAAACCAGGAACAAGAAATGAAACTTGAGAATAAAGCCAGCCTAGCATCAGAAAATGCCAGCGTCTGCTGGTGCTGCAAAGGGAGGATTTGCCACCTCAGTGCATCACCCTGAGGATTGTTTCCCCTTCTCGCAGGAGCTGTCATGGATAGATCAGCAGAGCAGAAACGCACAAGGATGTGGATCTTTCCTTTCTTCCCACAGACCTCCAGCTTGCAGCTCCCACCCTCTTTGTAGTCACCAGTGGGCAGCTGGTTTTGGGACAGGCAGAGAACAGCCACGTAGCCTGGGGAGTGGATTTACTTTGTAGGAGCAGAAAGTTAATGGCATCTATAGCCTGTAGACCTTATTTAAAGGATCAAGATTGCCTTTGGGCAAATATACTTAGTGCTCCCAAACAAAGCTGTACTGGCTTAGGGACCACGTATGACCACAATACATAACAGAGGTTCTGTCTTCTGAATGGGCCGAATCCCTTCATCTCACACTGGTTCTACATTGTTCAGGATAAAGTAAATTCAACTTGCCTTTACCACAGCTATTCTTTTTCTGCGTTATTTATTCAATTTTGATCTGCTCACGGTTGAAGTGCCACAAGTACTAAGAGCAAGGTTATTCATGAAAATGCAGAAAGAATAATCAGATATTGAAGAGGCAGACAGTACAAGAAGATAAGTGTTTGTTTCAAGGGTTATTAAAGAGCACAGGGAACACTGCAGGAAAAGATAAGAGTATTCTTGTGGTTATCACTAGACACCTAACCCAGGTCAGTTTATTTACTGGTGTTGTGTGTAAGGGTGCCAAATTAAAAAACAAGCAAACAAACAAACACAAACACCAACAAACCTGAATCTTATGAAACCCATAATCTAGCAGGAACCCTACAGATAAACTAGGTTTAACAAAATCTGGGACGTCTTAGACCTATCTTAAAGAAAGGATAAATGAAGACTTCAAACTGCTAAACAGTCATTCTGAATTATCAAGAATAGTGCAACTCACAGAAAAAATGTAATTTAGGAAAATCACTTTTCCTTTACCAAATGCCAGTTGAGATGATCAGAAGTTGTATTGCAAACATGGTTAAGAAAAATAGAAGATGAGAAAAATTTCTGTGAAATTTTCTGAATGATTTCTGTGAAGACCAAAGTATTTTTCACTGCAACTGTGAATTGGTTCAAAACAATACAGTAAGAAATTTACAGGTCTTTGGATAGAATAGTAGATATGTCCAGAGCTGATAAAAACTATAGGGACAATCGATAAACTACTAAAATATGTCAAAATAAAGCATATTCCCAACTGTAAGTCAAAAAGCAAGAGTAAAAATAGCAGAGAGTAAATTGATCTCCTTCAAATTTATTACAGAGGACAAGAGATGCAAGATGTATTTTCATGCTTGCCATAACACCAACCATTTTTCAAGACTGTCGTTCTCAGCCCAAATTGTGCAGAAATACAAACCAAAATACATCCATAAAGATACAGCTGGAGGACAAAGTTTTGATGATACAGAAACAAATATCTTTTGTTGGGTTACTTAATAAATTTGCCAGATTGTAAAGAAGATTAGTTTTTGACATAAACTGCAAGAACAGAAAGTGAATTTCAAAAAGAGATGCTGTAGCAGAGTGCAAAGTAGTTATAGCATCAAAAACTGTGTCCAGATGAAGGAAATTGTCTCCAGATGAAAGTAGCTGTCCCAAGGAGAAACTATTTTGAACTGGAAAGACATAAGGCCGAACAGAAGTAAGCAGCAGGGGGAAGTTTAACAAGCTTTTTTAAGTGATCTTGTGCTTCATGCCTTCCAGAAGACACTTATATTCTTCTCAGAGCTTTCCAACCACACATCCATCTTAAAGTGATTAGTGGCTCACCAGCATTAAAATAAAAACCAATAACAAGAAAATTCCCCCAAAAAGTTCATGTGGGGTAGGGACTCCACATAGGTACATACAAATTTCAAATACACATAAATCAGATAGGGTTTTGTTGGTTATTTGTTACTGAATGTAGAGAAATATGAACTTCTAGAAAAAGGGTCAAATTCATGGTGCAAGAAAGGAAGCTGCGATAAAATACCAAAGCAAGCAAACATACTCACACTGTTGTTATACTTAGTATTCTCTAGCAAGATGTATTTGTGTAAACAAAAAATAACTACGAGCACCGTTACTGGTTCACAAAAATCAGTTATATTAGTTTACTACTTTTTAACTATTTCTATTCTAGTTTATGATACACAACCCTAGCTGATAAATAAGGAGTCCAGGATTGGGATCTCATCCTTCTGAATTGTCTGCTAACATAGTTAGTCATGCTGCCTTACTCCAGTGGTCCCAGGACCAGCCCTAAGAGTGGCTAGGAAGCTTTAATACTGCTAAGTCTCTGTTCCAGCTAGGAACTGACACAAGAGCTTGGGCTCTTTCTTATTCTAATGCCCTTTTTAGCCTCACCTGAACATCCTCCAGGATCAAGATAGCAAAGTCTAGCCAGCACTTCTGGGAACAGGGAGCTCCCTCTTATGCTGATGTGAGTCGCACCAAGTCTCCAGCCAAGAGGGAGCAGAGAAAGCAGGGAAGACAAACCACAACTGCACTGTGCTCCATCCTACCCATCCTCTGCTGGCCACAGCACCCCACATTCCCAGTTTTTAAACACAACAGCAGCACATGACGCTCACTTAGGAAAGGCCTCAAGTCAGGTCCGGACCGAATGAACACGAGCTTAAATTTAAATACCACAGTGGTGAGCCAGGTGCACTTTTTAGGTTAACAGGGTGCCTGGGAATAAAAGCAAGATCCTGCCCACTCAGTGGTCTTGAAATAAGGCAAGGCGCAGCACATGTATCACAGCACCACTGGAGCACACACAGGTCCCTCACGCTCTCTCTGTTACAGCTCTGTCGAAGATATCAACTATTGGTTCAATATCCTCATTCCTGTCTTCTACAGCCTCGCATCCAGACTTGGGATTCTGCCATCTTCCAACTAAACTGACACCAGGGAGTTCTGATTAATGATAAATAGTCAGATTTGGAGTACAGATATAAACGTAGTTTCAAAAAAATCTATTGGTAATAGAGCAAAAATCTATTCTGACCTCCACAGCCTGAAGCATAATAGCTTTATCCAAATGTCATTGACTGGCCTGGGGAATCAAGACCTCTGTCTTGCAAATCTTTTGCTGTTTTGCCTGGTTCAAATAGCTACTGCATATTGCTAAATGGTTTTCAGCAGTTTCTAGCATTTGAACAAACCATTTAACATAATGGAGGGAGGACTCAAGAGAGGCTAATATGAAGAAAAAAAAAAAAGCATTTTTTTTCCTTGCTCACTAGTACTTTATTGATAAAGGTTAACACCCTAGGCCTTGTAAAAGTACATTTTCAGGTTCAGTTAACTCCTTAATTCTAAGCATACTAAATCCACAGCACTGCCTAGTCAATTCCTTTAATTAAATGAATTTTTTTTTTTTTTGCTAATTATAAATCTTCATTTGTCGTAATCATAATCGAAACACTCCTAAAAATGTTGATTAGAAATAGCTTCAGATTTGGCAAAAATTGCACAAGTGATGGCTATAACAACTACCTGTTTACTGCTGCTGCGGTACCAAGATATTGTAAAAGTTTAGACATTTCAGTGAGTGGTTTCTCTCTCTCAAGGGAGTCAGTCCTTGACATACCAAATAAACCATCTCCTTCCCCCACAAATGCTAAATAATTGCATCTCAATTCTCATGTCGCTCTACATTTATGCAAAAATTATTGTGGATGTTTATTTAGGTATGTTACACTTGCGCTAGTGTTATAGGCTGAGACTTGAGGAAAATGAGCTTCCTGACCCTTCTAGTGCATGGCAACTCTCTAACAGAAAATGGCTTTAGCTTACATTAAACCTGTTTTACAGAAGATAATTTCCGTTCTTTTACAGAGACAGTTAACCACATTGTTTCACATCTTCTTGTGCACTTTTGGCATATGATTTTTATTTAAAGAATATTAGATTCCACCATACCCTGTCAGGTTTTTTTCCCTAAGGTGCTAAGTGTTTAACAGTGGTTAGCATATTTGATTATAGGAAAAACACAAGATATTTTGCTGTCAATTAAGGTTTAAGTGTCAAAATTTTTTTCCCCTGTAGTTTATATTGAAATGTTTGAAGATAGCTTTAGAACATAATTTCTGCAACATAACAAATTCCCCTCCATCCTTAGCTTTGATGCCACATCCATACAGAGCCACAGTATGGAGGTAACGGTCCAGTCACCAGTAGCCCGGTGCACAACATTGCATTTTTTTTATGTCATTCCTTATCCCAGAATGTCCCTTTGCAATGCAGAAATAATTCGGAATTGAGGTTGTTTTGAAAGCAGAAATTTCCCCAAAGGATGAGGAGAAAGAACATTAAAAACAAAATCCCCAAATCTTTAGCCCAATAAACAGTCTTCTAAGGATCAATTCTGGAGAAGGAATAGGTTAAATATAATATGGTCCCCCTCTCCTAGATCAGGTCACTGCTCTGGTGTACCATGTACTGAGAGTTTACACATGGGATGACAGGGGTAAAAAAGGAACTCCTGGAGCAGATGTTTCCAGTAGGGAGAAAAAGAATAGGAAAAAAAAAAAAAAAAAGAAAAGAAAGGACAAGGAAGTTATGTATGCCTTAAACTTCACACATTTGTGTTGCCTGCTTTCTTCCTCATTCTATACGCTCTTTAAAATTAACTCTGTCAGTTGGGGCTGTGGCTTAATTTCATATTGCATACTCTAAAAGGTGTTTTAGGGCTATGTAAAGGTGGTAACAATTAGTATAATATTTCCATAAATATCACATCACAGGCTATCTCAGGAACATCAAGACAACCTGGGGTTATTGCCCTTTTTTTGGGGGAGTACAGGGGGGGCAGGTTTGGTGTTTTTTCTTCCAATAGGGAACCAACCCTTTATGCTTTGTCTCCTTGATGAAATGTCCAGAGTGAAACCAGCTCTTGTGGCTACTTTCTCCCCCCTTCCAACAGTTAAAGTCATGTAAAAGATTACAACATAATGTAAACAAGCCTAAACACACAACACAAAAAGAACGTTGATCCTTTTCAATAAAAGATATAAAATGTCTAGGAATAGGACAACAAATTTTTTTAATCACTTCTCAAAATATGTTGATTTTTGTGGTTTCACTGTGCATTCAAACAGCTCCATCTTTTAGGATTTGTATATAATCCAAGCCTGAAGCCTTATTTAGGGTTCTGATTCCTTAAATTTTTTTTAAGAGGCCAGAATGCACATTACAAAAGATATCGACTAATGTGTGAGCATTGCAAAAATCTCCATAACAATTCCTATAGCATCTCATTGGCACTTTTGTCCATTTTGAAATATTTTCAAACACTAGTACTCTGAATAGCCTTTTGCAGGGTGCCAAAATACATTATTTCCAATCATAATGTTCAAAGATATTTGTCACTTTAAAAGTAACTGTTAGTTTTTATGATTTCATTCGGTGGCTTTCTGTTGAATATTCATTCATAAAATCCTGCCTGCCAGATAATTATATTGCATTAATATGGTATGAATAAATGAAAGCAGTAAGTATGGGTTTATTCTTTATTTTGCAATTTACAGCTTGCTTTGCTTCAATGGTACAAAATTATCACATCTGAAACAATAGCATATGGTAATTTGTTTTAGGACTTTTCAGAACGTATACAGAACTCCACCCAGAGTAATTAGATAAATAGCGTAAAACATATGTAGATTAGACTATTACATTTTCTTTCTGTCAGGCTTTGACTGATCCTCAGGAATTGTGTAAGATAGCAACAAAAAAATGTCTATTTTTGTCAAGTTTTTAAAATAAAAAAGGATATTTTATACATATTTGCCACCTTTCTATCACCATGCATACACTGCACCATGCCATCAATTCCAAAGTCCCAAGGAAATCCATGAGGATTACTGCAGAAGAAATAGATAGTTCAAAATAGCCAACTATAGAAGATGATTCTATAGCACACAACTTACAACAGATGTCATAATACACACTAGTATGTATTTCTTTTTCCAGAAATCAACCTTCCATTACATTACCACTGCAATCAATGGTGGCCTCCAAGAAGAGTCAAGCAAACTGTAGCTCAGAGAAGTACAAATTCTCTTTCTTATATCTAGAAGTTCAAGTAGACTTCTCTGTGTGTAGCTTCCTCGTAACCTCAGCCTTTTCTATGGCATCCCAGTATTCATCTTTCAGTTGTAACTGCACACCTCAGCAGCAATGCAGAGCTTTCCTCCAGTGCAAAATACCACTGAAGTCAACAGGACTTCGCAAAGTAATGTTTGTCGAAGGTAGCTACAAAGAGGGGATCTACATAAGAGATCTGCTGGTAGAGTATCAGATAGGAGTCCCTTCTGAAATCTTAAATGACCCTACCTCCTACACGCCTACATATCAACTTCACAGGGCACTGATTGGCAAAGTTTCCAGATCACCTCACTACCATTAAGCAAGCATTCCGAGAGACTCTCAAATATGGTAATCCTTGTTTCAGTAACAGACAAAGCATTCCCCTTGCACACAGCAAGTCCATGGCAATTCAGAGAAACTCTTCACTGTGATTCTTCATGGTCCTCTCATGAGGAGTGCAAGGGAAGTGCAGGAACAACTCGATAAAAGTCTTTGGTATGAGCACAAGGTAGAGTTAGCCCATCAGGAACACATCCAACCATCCTAGCTACCTCGTGCTTTCACCAGTATTTTTACTTGAGCTAGATAGACCCCCAGGAGCCAGCCTAAGGGACTATGCAACAAGTGCAGGGGGTAAGAGCAGCAAAGTTATCTCCAGAGAGGAAGCGAATGTATGTGAAGAAGAACATCACCACCTTCTTAGAATTTTTTGCATGTATTACAGTGTTGTGGTTTAATCCCAGCCAGCAGCTAAGCACCACACAGCCGCTCGCTCACTCCCCCCTGGTGGGATGGGGGAGAGAATCAGAAGGGTAAAAGTGAGAAAACTTGTGGGTTCAGATAAAGACAGTTTAATAGGTAAAGCAAAAGCCACACACGCAAGCAAAGCAAAACAAAGAATTCATTCACTACTTCCCATCGGCAGGCAAGTGTTCAGCCATCTCCAGGAAAGCAGGGCTCCATCCCACGTAGCGGTGACTTGGGAAGACAAACCCCATCACTCTGAATGTCCCCCCTTCCCTTCTTCTTCCCCCAGATTTATATGCTGAGAATGATGTCCTATGGTGTAGAATATCCCTTTGGTCAGTTGGGGTCAGCTGTCCCAGCTGTGTCCCCTCCCAACTTCTTGTGCACCCCCAGCCCACTCGCTGGTGGGGTGGTGTGAGAAGCAGAAAAGGCCTTAACTCTGTGTAAGCACTGCTCAGCAATAACAAAAACATCCCTGGGTTATCAACACTGTTTCCAGCACAAATCCAAAACATAGCCCCATACTAGCTTCTATGAAGAAAATTAACTCTATCCCAGCCAAAACCAGCAGATACAGCAGTGATATTAATGGTCACATTAGAACCCCTAGACCAATACTTTGTCTGCAGGCTTCTGTATGAGGCTTTCACTAAATTGTAGTTATATGGCTTGGAGGTGGAGGCAGCTGTTTGGGAAGAAAGCATTGTTCAATAGGCATCACAACCTTGCATCATCAAGCCCATTCAGCCATCCATTTTCGTGAACCTCCATCCAAGGGACAGATTTCAGAATTAAGATCTTTATATTGACTCCAAAGAAGCTGTCTCTGTACCAGGCATATATGGAGAACGAGATAGCTATAAAATCAACTAAGATTTCTATTCTTGTATTCTTTAGCTATTACAAACCATAATTAGGAGACACAAAAATTTCCAAAGAGTTTACATTAAAAAGAAACAATAAACACTACAGCTCACAGAAGAGCACACTAGAGATTATAGAAACAAGGGATTCAAAAAAAGAAACCAAGCAAACAAAAAACCCTAAAACAAAAAAACCCCAAAACTTAAGACTTCTGTTCATTTTGTCACAATTTTGATCATAACATGGTATGACTTCGCTGAAAAATATAGGTCTTAAAACCCACTGCTTTTTCCACATTGTGTATGTGTACATAATACCAAAGAGGAGGTATTATTAGAAGAGCACAAACATGGGGTAAAGTTACAGAAGTTAAAGATTTTTAACAAGTCTTTTCTACTGTTATCATGCCAGTACAGTATGCAAAATGAATATATGGGAGGTAAATAGGCCAGAGGAGACTAGCAGACATAAGTGCAGCAGTATCTTGTTGAGTCCTTTCCAGAATTATTGTCATCACAAAGAACATTTCTCCTTTTAAAACAGGGAATCACTGAACAGTTGACTCTAAGCTTTGTATTAACAGCCATTTTTCTTACTTCTTATAGAAGAAAGATATTCATTTGGTATTGACCAGGATATAGAAGTAAAGACATGAAATTAAAAGATATAAAACCAAAATTTTCAACTTTTTTTTTGTTTCTAAATATATTGCGAATTATTTAAGAGCAGATATGTCCATGCAGGACAGGTAATACTCCACATGTTATATATCCTAAAATAAGAACTTTTGAAGAAAAATAATGAACAATTCTTTGAAATAAGTGGATCCATAGTCTCTAATTTAGTCATAAAGCCCAATATTAACATTTTTTGTCTTGGTAATGTTGTTTAGAAAAGACACAGAAAACCTTTCCAAATGAAGGACTATAAATAAATGAACATTCCTTTCACTCCATCTCTCTCTTTATTAAAAAAAAAAAAAATTTGCCTTTTGGCACACCATAAAAATTAGTAGCTGCAAGCCATACATATTTTCAAAATGTACGTTGCATGGAGCTCTACAGACATCGCTATGCAGAATGTCACAGCCACTTGTTAAGTGTGATGCATCACCCAAGTCTTCCAAGGACTGGTTCATTTACTAGAAGTGGTTTACTGGAGGAGTTTAATTTCATCCACAATGGCACTGTTTATTTGTATTC
>NC_134313.1:104314625-104334625 GCF_964195595.1 Calonectris borealis | reverse complement strand
ATTACTACCGGTCAGAGCAGCCCCAGGATGCAATCAGCCTCCTGTAACAGATCATTTTTTCCAAGACAGCTATAGCGTAACGGAGATCTTCCTCACTTTCCTGATGTTGCAAAGACCATACAGTGCTTTTGCAGCATAGAAGACAGCAAAGAATAGACATCACTTTCAAATTGCATACCTTCTTTGTCCAGTGGTAAAGAGCTGAGGGAGAAGAGCCAAGTCATTCCTCCCAGACCCATCTCTTCACACAGACTTCATCAGACTCACCACCAGGTGAACACGGTCACAGGCCAGCCCTCATTCTCAAACAGCCCTTGCACCAGCTGACAAACATCATCTCTGCTAGTCTTCCTTGCATCTCACCTGTGGCTTTCGAGGCTTTCATTGACTGAGCGCCTTCACCTTGTAGAGGAGTTGCTGTACATTGGACAAACTTTTGTGGTATTCTCAAAAGACATCTCTGAGAAAGTCAAAATCTCCTGAAAACCTCTTGCCAGGACTTTCTGTGAAAGGCCATATGAACTTGTAAATCTGCAGGCATTAGAAAACCATGCACTGAGGAGCATAAGACAATAAATTAGTCCTTTGTTTAAATTTATTCTTCTCACTTTAGCACCAAAGTATACACGGCACTGGAGAACAGGCACTAGTATAGGACATGGCTAAAATAAACTTTCCACATGTAAAATTCTATAATGATTATATTCACAGGTTGACAGAACATGGGGTTAACAGGTATGTACTTCATTTTGCCAGCAGGAGACTTGATGGCTTTCAAGTAATAAATCATAAAAACTTTCCCATTTCTAAACATTTTAAGATAAGAGAGCTGGAAATCAATTTAGGTTTCTGTACGCAGGTTCCAATCTTTCTAACCAGGGACAAACATGCTGTCCTTGTCAAATCATTTCAACGTGAACCAACTGAAAATTTATTATCTTATAAAGACCATCTATGTCTTTTCCCTGCATTCTTTGAAGACTATGCTGAGATGATGTCCACACCAGCTGCAATTTTACTTAGAGAAGGGGGGTGGGAGGAAGAAACAAATGCACACACATAGCTCTTTTATAAGTTGTTCTATCACAAATGCTATTTAGTTTTATATTTAAACAGCAAAAATCATATGCACAAAAATTAAATGAAGTTAGATTTGTGTACTTTATGTGCTATGTCTTAGCATCCTTATTACTGATTTTTTTCCCACGATGCTTTATAAAAGTACAGTTCTTTCAACATAAATGTTGAATAGGCTGTTGCTGCGTGATTCCCTCCCCAGGGGTAGCTGCTGGGACAGCAGATTATTCAGTACTTGGGGTAAGTGGGTGGAGGGGGGCAAGCAGTGAGGGACACAAGGGACTTCTTGTCAGAGAAGGAGCAGACTTTAGCTGAGATGAAGAGGAGGCTCCAGGCAGCATGAAAGGGTCTAAGTCATCTGAGCAACAACTGCTGTGGGGCTCTTTCCTTTCCTCAGTGGTTGGCTAAGTGGTCCAACTCTTTCCCAGGAGTGTCCTACCAAGAGTAGTATAGAGAAAGGGAAGGAAAATAGGGAACCAATATGTATGGAGTATGTGGGAGGAAGCTGCTCAGGTGTACACTTTCCTTCGTGTTAGCTCAATTCCTGCTCAACCACAGTATATTTATGCTCATTTTTTAAACACTGAAATGTGCAGTTTATGGCTTTATCGTGCTCATGTAATGGCAAAAATCAAAACTGTACACACAGATTAAAATAAATAAAACTAAATTTCTAAAAATTGTACAATTGGCATTATGATAAAGGTCCTGCTACCCCATCAGTGGTGGAAAAAGAAGAAGGGTGTGTAGGTGGGAACATCAGTTCTGCCTTCTAGGTGAACTGTACTAATTCATATTAGTGTCAAGGATACTCCAAACCAAGAGGATTGGGCCCATCCTGCAGCTGTGCTTAATTAACATTTTAATGCAAAGCTGAGGAGATGCAGATAGGTAACAGGTGTGGTTCACCCTAATTAAATAGCTCTTCTCAATTTCATTATTTATTTCCAGTTATACAAAATGCCATGGTACATATTATTCTGAAGCTATCATTTGGGGGGAGGCCCAGAAGAGAAATTGCCAACAAACATATCAACTCTTACAAGAAAGCAAAAGCCCAGCAAAAGTGTTCCTAATGACATTTCATTTAATCAAGTTGTTTACAAAGAAAAGCCCAGGAAGTTGACAGCTGTATAGTTCCAGAATATTACACATCTATTCCCCTTAATGTACCACAGTACACAAAGATAAATGAGCTCCACTAAGCAAAACTACCACTATCGTTATAATAGCCATAAAGTAATGCTAAAAGAGATACACTGCTGGCTTTCATTCACTGGAAAATACCACAATGTTGGCAAAATGGACTTTTTTTTTAACTTAGTTAATGAATGTGAAGTTTTGACTGATGGCAAGAAGCACACATTATTTTCAACTAGGATGATCCAAGAGACCAGATGACACTGATCCCAGCATTCATGGAAATGTTTCACAATGTTTACACATAAAATCTGGCAATTCTTCTGTATTAACAAATAGCTTCTTCATGTAGTCCTTCTAATTAAAAATTTGTTGGTTTTTTTAACATTTCTGACAAGATAAATTACTTATTATTTTTTATAACTTTCCAACAGAATTAATACTAGACAGAATGGATATAAAAATAATCTTTTCTTTTGTTCTGTTTAAAAACACTCTATTGATATCTCCTCTAGTCTTCATGGGACAACAATCAGATAAACTATGGAGTCTTCACACAGATAAGCACAATGTGTTTGACAGCTTCTTCCTCTAAGTACCTACCTCAGATAGAATAGTATGCTATTAGTAAATCAAGAAATCTTTAGGTCCAAATGCTTAGTTTGTATCTTTAACAACAGAGTCTCCTTTACACCTAATTCAATAAGACAACATGTGAGGAAGTTTCAAAACAAAAAAAAAAGATGTTTGCTGCTACCAGTCTGACCTCATGTATCACCTTTTGCTCTATAAACAGCTGTTGTACTGCAAATGCAAAGTCTTCCCACAACTGCAAGTATACTTATTCACATTCAATGTTGTCAGAGCCAATTACTACATGCAATTACACCGGTCTGTTTCCTTAGAGAAATATGTTTCTTCCTCACCCTTAAAAAGAGAAGGATGAGAAAATCATGTTAACAGGAACCATGAAGCATTGGTATAGATTACTTGAGGTCCTGTGGGGTCTCCACCCTTGGCTGTCATTACGAATCAATTAGATTACTTTCTTTAATCCTACTTTTGAGCACAGGGATGAACATCTTCAGATGACTCCAGCTCTACTTCTGATGACTCTCTGGCTCTACCTTAACCTGCAACAAATCAGGACTGCTCAGAGAGCAGTGGAGTGGTGGAGCAACTGAGAGATGACCTAAGAAGAATGTGATGCCTGTAATAGTGTGGACAGCCTGTGCACACAACAGTGTCAAACAGGCATGCAAATTATCATAGAATCTATAGAATCATTTAGGTTGGAAAAGACCTTTAAGATCATCAAGTCCAACCATAAACCTAACACTGCCAAGTCCACCCCTAAACCATGTCCCTTTCAAATACTTCAGGGATGGTGACTCAACCACTTCCCTGGGCAGCCTGTTCCAATGCTTGACAACCCTTTCCGTGAAGAAATTTTTCCTAATGTCCAATCCAAACCTCCCCTGGCGCAACTTGAGGCCATTTCTTCTTGTCCTATTACTTGTTGCTTGGGAAAAGAGACTGACACTCACCTCACTACAACCTCCTTCCAGGTAGTTGTAGAGAGCAATAAGGTCTCCCTTGAGCCTCCTTCTCTCCAGGCTAACCAACCCCAGCTCCCTCAGCCGCTCCTCATAAGACTTGTGCTCCAGACCCTTCACCAGCTTCGTTGCCCTTCTTTGGACATGCTCCAGCACCTCAATGTCTTTCTTGTAGTGAGGGGCCCAAAACTGAACACAGTATTCAAGGTGCGGCCTCACCAGTGTCAAGTACAGGGGGACAATCACTTTCCTAGTCCTGCTGGCCACACTATTTCTGATACAAGCCAGGATGCTATTGGCCTTCTTGGCCACCTAGGCACACTCATATTCAGCCAGCTGTCGACCAACACCCCCAGATGCTTTTCCACTGGGCAGCTTTCCAGCCACTCTTCCCCAAGCCTGTAACATTGCATGGGGTTGTTGTGACCCATGTGCAGGACCCTGCATTTAACCTTGTTGAACTTCATACAGTTGGCCTCAGCCCATCGATCCAGCCTATCCAGATCCCTCTGTAAAGCCTTCCTACCCTCCAGCAGATCAACACTCCCGCCCAGCTTGGTGTCATCTGCAAACTTACTGAGGGTGCACTTGATCCCCTCATCCAAATCATTGATTAAAATATTAAACAGAACTGGCCCCAATACTGAGACCTGGGGAACACCACTTGTGACCGGCCACCATCTGGATTTAACTCCGTTCACCACAATTCTTCGGGCCCGGCCATCCAGCCAGTTTTTCACCCAGCAAAGAATATGTCCATCCAAGCCATGAGCAGCCAGTTTCTCCAGGAGTATGTTGTGGGAAATGGTGTCAAAGGCTTTACTAAAGTCCAGGTAAACAACATCCACAGCCTTTCCCTTATCCACTAATCAGGTCATCTTGTCATAGAAGGAGATCAAATTAGTCAAGCAGGACCTGCCTTTCATAAACCCGTGCTGACTGGGCCTGATCACTTGGTTGTCCTGTTCGTTCTGTGTGAAGGAACTCAAGATGATCTGCTCCATAACCTTGCCTGGCACTGAGGTCACACTGACAGGCCTGTAGTTCCCTGGATCCTCCTTCCAGCCCTTCTTGTAGATGGGCATCACATTTGCTAACCTTCAGTCAACTGGGACCTCCGCGGTTAGCCAGGACTGCTGATAAAGGATTGAAAGTGGCTTGGTGAGCACTTCTGCCAGCTCCCTCAGTACCCTTGGGTGGATCCCATCCATCCCCATAGACTCGTGTGTGTCTAAGTGGTGCAGCAGGTCGCTAACCATTTCCCCTTGGATTATGGGGGCTTTCTTCTGCTCCTTGTCCCTGTCTTCCAGCTCAGGGGGCTGGGTACCCCAAGAACAACTGGTCTTACTATTAAAGACTGAGGAAAAGAAGGCATTAAGTACCTTAGCCTCTTCCTCATCCTTTGTCACTATACACTAGGAAGCATGAATAAGGATCTTAGTCTCAGTAGCACCATCATATAACCAGTCGGTGAATCAGAGTTTGATAAAACAATGAGAAATTGCAGTCCCAAATTAATAGTGAGAATTCCTTTAACAAGAACCCCAGGATGCTGGGATCCTTCAGGGATTGGGCAGATTTCCCAATAACAGTTAGTACTGAACAACACCAATTCTTTTGTGAATCTAAGAAGTCTCTAAGAAATCAAGAGAGACATATTGTGCAGATGTAATGTTCCAGAGGTTTTTGTCTAGGCGCTATTTTTGTCCTATAGGCAGCTATATCAAACTACACAGACTTTAGCTGAAACAGTATACATCCCTAACATGGATCCAATTATTGGTATATTTTCTAGGTTTGAAGAGAATTTACTTTTTGTACCTTTTGAAATGTCCTCCTTGTTATGAATTTGTCATGCATCATTAAAATTATAATTTCGTTATATCAATTTCTCTTCCCTTTAGTTCCACTAAGTTTCAACAAATCAGTTTTTAACTTCATAATAGGAAGAGCTTGGTAGACAAAAAAATAAGTTGAAAAATTGCTCTATTAAATATGCATAACATGTAATTACTTATTTCCTGCTTAACTGAGCTAGTGAGGAACTCTCTTCCTCAAAGCCAGACCCCTTCACAGAAACATGCTTGTTTTAAAAAACTTCCATTTAAGAGGTTTCTTGTGTTAAAGATGGAATTATTGGTCAAAATGAAACACAAATTATTAGTCCATTATTGGTAAAAAAGAGAACTATTCCCTATACTCTGATAATTAGAACAAAGAAGAAATTCAAATTTTAATGCCTCACATCCTACATGAATATACTAATCCTTTTGGATCCCCATCCTCTTTTTTTAGTACAGAATAAAAACACTTCAATGTTTCTGGCTAAACAATTCTTTTCACCCCCACCAGGCTTACCTTAGAATGTGAATGGGAAATGTTCTCCCCAACATAGAAATAGAAAAGATTGAAAGTTCTCATTCATTTTTCCACAGTATCTGTATCTGGATTTTTTGTATCTGTTTCCACTTGGAGGAGGAGACCAGAGGGATTTCAGTTGCTGGCTGGGTCTGATATAACAGTAAATCCCTCCTACTATGGGAACACAACATAAAAAATTGTCCTAGGTTTGGTATACAAAGATTCATCAGGATGTTGTTACTCGGGAACTTACTCTAGTTACTCTGTTAATTTTCCCCTCCTTCCCTTTCAGAAAAAAACCAAATTGTTTCTGTTACACTTGATTTCAAAGTGTTGCTACTATATTCTAACAAACTGAAAAGGGATTCTTAAAACCAAGTGGTTTTCTACTCCAGAAAAGTTAAACCAGTTGGATTTTTTTTTTACTTTAAATACATTTAATATTTAAAAAGAGAGCAGATTGGATACCAGTCTTATCTATGATTATGCTAACTCCTTATTACCATGAAAGGAATAATTCAGATGTACAGAGAAATTATCAAATTACAGACAAATATTATCAATTTTCAATTTTATTAGCTTCAAACTTAGCTGAATATTTTCTGCCAACATTTTGTCTTCCGCAGCTCATGATTGTCTAAGACACAACATTAAAAACTCCATGTAAAGTCAGCTGATACTGCCTTCTACCTAGCCAAAGAATAAGACTTCTGGATCTATCTGAAAAATTTTCAGCTCAAAATTTGTTTGCCAAACATCTTTTTTGATGTGCACTTTTCAAGTATTCATGAAACACTAACACCAAAACTGACACCAAAACAAAAATACATGAAGAATGAGTAGAAATCCCAAAGCTCAACACAGTAAGGTTTAGATTAAAGTTTTATATAGAAAGGTGACTGAAAACATTCATTGAATTACTATGGTAAGTATGCATTACATATAGAAAATCTGATACCTCCTAAGAGTAAAAAGCTAAATCTTTTTTGGCTTTTTAGTAAAACTTTAAGCTTCTCTGGGAATCATTAAATGAATTTTCTTACTAAACCTATTTTGTAAGTTTGTGTGCATTTAAACAGAAAAAGCATTATCTTTAAAAATGAAGAACAAGAAGTAAGTCACATCACACTGTGTTTATAACAGTGATTGCTGAGTATAAATAACAACCTCTTAATATTGGAACTGACCCCAAAACAGTCCACCTTTTCACCACTGGAGTCAACAGCAATTGCATAAAAGGCAAGCACAAGTGTCCTGCTTCGAAAGTTTCAGAATATATTTCACCTAGATAAGTTAACTACCTATCAACACCAACAGGCTGAGTCAGACTCTAAAGCACAAAATGATTAGGATATTATTTATACATAGTATATACACCACGTTCAAAAAACATAGGTACCAAGAGAGAGGTATTTCTCAAACTCTGAAAGTTAGAAGTCACTTATCATGGAAAATGGGTCAAACAATTCTGGTTTTCTAACCTACTATATTTCAGGCCTGGCCAGTCCGTTGTGCGTGCCGCTTTAGAAACCACTCATTGATTCACTTTAGAAGGCAATTCCTGACAATAAGATTTTGCTTTCAGAATTGGGATCTTATGCTAACATACTGATGCTTACATTTAGAGCTTCAGCAACAAGTTTAGTGATTTCTGCATTAAAACTGTTAATAAATGAAATATACTGAAATCTTAATGTTATTGAAGAGAGCATACTGCGCTGCTTTTAGAACCAGAACATAATCTCCTCCTTTCCCAAAAAGGGGCGAAGTGGCCTGGACCCTTCTGCTCCAAGGTAGAATCCCATTTCATTTGACTTGCTCTGAAATCCTCTTCGGTGTAATCTGTATTCATGGTACTTCCTTGAACTCAAAGAAACTGTTCTTACACTAAGAACCGTAATTCTAGCTCTTTGCAGACTTCACCTTGCCTTTCAACAAACAACTACCAGTGGTCTTTCACGTAACTGTACTTTTTCCTTTGGGATTTCAGCACGGCACAACTTGGCACTTTGACCAATGCACGTGTTGGAGAATGAAGCCGCTGAATACGTCGGCATTCCTTCAGCCATCTCAGACCTTGTTCAGACACCTTTCTTCAATGCTGATAAGGCAATAAGTTGTCAGAGTAGATACAGAGACTCTTAGGTACTGTGCTGGCTGTGGAGCCAAACATAGTACAGTCTCACTCCATCCAAACTGTATCAATTAATAAATAAGACCTTGAACCAATGCTTCATTGACAGCTCAATTTACAGTCTCTTCAAGACAGAAGTTAGAGTACTATTAACTTAAAGATGACAATGCACTTTTGCAACAATTAAGCCCTGTATCTTTCTAATGGGATCAATCACCTTTTAGACTGTAATCATAGGCATATGATTACTATTATGGCAAACTGGTAAACTTTTAGAAGAGATTTCTCACCACTGTTACCACTGGACCATTGCTAGTATTGGCATGGCACCAGAGTCCCACGCACCTCTCTAAGTTGAAGCACAACATCTCAAACCTTATTACTTGGCTTGCAGTATCCTGCCATTACCTTCATTAAGTGCACGTCCATCACAGCCTGATTTCAGCCCTGATCTTGAATGAAGGCAAAACATTTGCCTGTCATGAGGAGTCTTAGTAATCAAGATAGTATTCAAAAGGGATGCAAGAGTCTCTGATACGTAATTCTTAGAGTAGTGCATGGACCACTCCATCTCCCTGAAGATCAAAATAGCATAGCAGTTTATTAAGCAAATTACACCTAAACAGATAGTCTGGTTTGAATCTCTACTGCCTGTTACATCCACCATCACCCTAGATCATCTCTAATGGAGAAGCAGTTCACAAATCAATGGGCGTTTGGCATAGGGAACCCTGCCATGTTGCTTATGTGACATTTACAATAAAGATCCTAGGTAAATTGGAAAAATCCTCGGAAGAAGGGTAGATGGGCTGGAAAAGAAAAGAGAAGAAATAAACTTTCATTTAATGTTCCTCCCCCAAAAAACCTCTAAATCCGAAAATCCTTTTACCAGTAAGAAGGGAAATATGTCACAGAAATTATGTCAGAGTATATGCCAGAAAATTACAATATACTATTGCAAAGCATAAATGTTCTGAGTACTGTACAGCAATAGTATAAATAGTAGCCCTTGTAAAGGGAAATATCTCTACACAATAAAAGCATTTTGTTCTAAAGTACATTTGTTTATATTACAAAGTGTCTCCCCTCCCAGTCTTCTGTATGCTGCTGCCCCTTCAGCACAGTCACAGTCTAGTAGAAGATTAATATTTCAGAACTTGTCATGGGCAGTTTCACTTGACTCTGTCACTGCCTATGTCTGACAAGCTATTTATCATGCTGCTAAGTGTCAGCATTAAATTATCCCTGCTGTTATGACAGCAACATTATTCATCAGGATTTCAGCCCCAGTACAAGGCTGCTTACAGCTGCTACCTTCTTCTTCTGGGCTTTATCGATCTCTGCTCTTTCTATTACAAAAAAGGGGTCTATGCACATGACCATTCACATCTTGCATGTCTGATGATTTTTATTTCTGTGCTGACATCAAACAAAAAGACTTCCCAGAAATGGACTTCCACAGTTATAAAATGTCGCCAGCAGAAAGGAATCGCATTCCCTTCAACTGGAGGCACATTCTCTTTGAGGGGACGGGGAAAGACTGTAAACATTATTGATCATAATGCATAGGCACCCAAGGTTGAAGCATGTTGCTTGACAAATCGATCTGCATTTGTTTTAACCAAGTCACCCTTCCTTAACCACTGCAATGAAATGACAATGAAATCAAGAATTATTTATTGAGATGTGCAGTGTTATTCACAGGCAGCTTAACTGTGCCCTGTCTCCAGTCCGAACTCTGAACACTCCAATTACTTTCTGCAGGGCTGTCGGCCCGCAGCAGAATGATACAATGAATAAAGATAAGGGCACGTTGAATTCTTTAAAAATTTTTTTGTAGCTTGAACTTGTCTCACTTTTCTGACATTCCACACACACACCCCCCAAGAAAAGAAAAACAACAAAAATCATAAAGAGATCTGGGTTAAGTTATGTTGGTTTTTATTTCTGACTTCTGCGTTTATAGAATGGTTGCTCTGCAATGACTTGTTTGACAATTTACTCCCATTTTACCTTTGGTTGCACTGCTGGACTTCAAGAAAAAATACTAGCATTGTTAAAAATGTGCTGGAAAAAAACATAAAACCCTACCCATAAGTCCATAAATGATTTTTTAAACCCTAAGAATATTTGAGGTTTTTGAAACATAGAAGTCAATTCATATGGTAGATTATTTGGTGCCCCACATGCCAGAGATTTGGAAGAAGTCACCAGGCACCTACAATGCATCATATAATGTGTACTGAACTATTATTAGGAAGAGAGATTCAGTAAATTTAACAAGACACCATGCTATCTCCATATCGTTTTCACCCGGTAATTTAGACTTTGATTTTCCAAATCATGCCATTAGCCAGATCTCTCATTGAATGCTGTTTCAAATCATTAATGTGTAAAAAGATAAAAAGAGCTTCTGAAAATTAAGTTCTTAAAATTCATTCTAAAGTGTAATAGGAAATAAAATAGAAGAATGCCACCACAGGGAATGGTATTCTTCTGTTTAATATTCTTGTTTCATAACATCTCATAGATATTACTGGCCTTCAAATCAAGCATAATGTTGAATGTTTTCTTTAGATATGAAGTTGCTAAATGTGTGATTGAGGAAGACTTTTATTAAGGAGGTATTTTTCATTTGCTCATCTGCAAGGAATAGATCTAAAAGGTGAATTCCAAAGATCCAAAACTAGTGGACAACAAGCCTTTCCACACTTCCAACTTATTTCAGAGAATCACAGTTTTAGGGGCATGGCAGCATTTTCAAGGGGCTGGGGCACTACTGACCCAATTTTCTGCTTTGCAAGAAGATTGCTAGCCCAGCAACGGGATGTGGTAGCGTGGGCCTTCCCACAGGAAACCGGAGCTGTGGTGGTACGAGACTGAGAGGTGCCAAACCCGTGATCTCGGTGCTGCAGCCCGGCAATTACAAGGACGTGGAATCAGCTACAACTTTGTCCCCCCTTCTTAACCAACTACAGCTAAAAGTGTGGGGAGCACAGCTCAGCCCATCGCCACCACTTTCTTTCACTCACTAGCTTGCTGCCCCAGGGTTTGCACAGATTCATATGTGAAATATTTATATTTTGTGCTATATCACTCTACAGCCAAAGATTGTGGCAGAATAGGCAGATATACAGAGTAAGATTTTCAATCTATGATTTTTTTTCAGGACTTTCAAGTCCAGATTCATTGAGATATTGGATCTTGATGCATCTTGGAGCAAGCTGCTCCAAGCGCTCTATTTCAAGGTGTGTTAATAGTTCACCTAAATAAAAAACTCTGGGAAGTCATTCTATTTTTTTCATCCTTTGCACTACTTTTCCTGATATTTGGCAGTAAAATAACATTCCGTTAATAATATTTTGTTTAACATGAAAAATTCTGTCAGAACATTCTGACCGAAGCAGGCAACATGTCTTTATATTCTTAATGTTCTTATCACGAAGAATTAACTTTTTAAAGTCTAAAATGGACGTACTTACTGCAGGTCTCCAGTTTCTTTGAAATAACACAAAGCTAGGGATTTCCTTTAAACAAAACTGCATATATTTCAAATAGAATAAGATGAATGTCTTGTCTACACATAGCATGTATTTATATTTTTCTTTTGACAAAATTAGTCAAAATTTTATTTTAGCATTAGCACAGACTAAGGGACCAGATTAGAAGGATTTTGAACTCAAGAAAAAATTTGTGGTTAAAACCAAGGATGCCATTTGAAATTAAGTTTCAATGTCCCAAATCTGCTAACAATGCTCACCCAAATACTATTTCTCATATTTTTCAGCAATTATGGGACCATAATCTATGCTATTAACAAAGAGTGATTTGGTGTTCCTATAATGTAACAAGTTGCCCATCTTTAGCTGACTATATAGAGACATAAAGAAAATTGCAGTGATGTGGACAGGATCAACAAGAACAAACATTACTGTTGGAAATACTGGCACTTTGCCAGGTGGGAGTAGAGATTTGAAAGGGAAATATCAACATACATGGCAGAAAAGTAAGTTATCTGCAATTAAAAATCATGGAAAAATTATACTTTGAATTTAATTCTGAGATTGACCTGTACACATATATTCATTTATTTAATAAAACAAGGCCACAGCAGAAGCATTTTCCCAACAGCCTGTCCCTTACAATGGATCTGTTTGCTTTAGATTCAGTGGTGATTACATTCAGCTGTACTATCTGTTTGAGAGCTTTTAACTTTGAATGCTGCAGTAAGTGTCAATCTTTATATTACTGAAGGACAATTAGGCAAACCATGTAATTGTATTGTCACTTATTAATTTCAAGTTCCAATGTCATAAATTATATGCCTTAATTAATACCACATGTCAATCACAATCTGCAACTTTAAAAGGATAAAGAGGTTAACAAGAATACATAATTAAAAGAAAACAGTGAATAATGGCATGGCTGAACAGTTTATAAAATTAGACAAGAAAACTGGTGCTGTGTCAGCATGTAAGAGCCAAGACAAAAATAAGGGGGTTGACAAAATGCACACAAGAATTAAGAAGTCAGAAAATGAAGGAAAGTTTTAACTCATAAGGTTTTATTCTATTAGCAAACCAAATGTCTGGCAGAAAGTTATTTGAAGGGAATTGCAGAATAAGTCACTAATTCCTTCTGTACCATGCCATACAGGATGAAGAAATAAGCATGTGTGTTTGCACATATTTATAGGTATAAATGGCCCCGTTCAGCAGAACCTCCTCATACTGCAATAGCTTTACCATCAAAAAGAGGTGGCAATGCTGCCTCAACACACAGGCATGCCAGAGCTGGCAAAACATGCCAGTTAAATTCCTTTTTTTGATACAAGAAATGAGGGCATAGCTGAAGGCCACTACTCCTAGAGGGCTTACAGCTGTAAGTACTGCCCTGGCAGGTCATTGCGACTGGGAAAGAAATTGCAGTAGTTCTCCAGCCCCACTTACTGAAAGTAAGGACCAAAAGGAATCTAAGCAACAAGTGGTAAAATTGGTTCAAACTGAAAGCATCGCAAACATGCATATGATGTCAGACAGATGGAAGGAGTAAGCAGGCAAACAATGATTCCTGTGATGGAGAATAAGGACACAGAGGAATATGCAGTAACAAGGAGCAACTGAGTATACAGCATCAGTCACTTTCAAATGCTGCAAAGTATCATCTCAGTCTGTCTACAGACTGTGGGGCATTTCCTAAAGAGGAAAAGAATACATGGTTAGGGATTTTGTTTTTAAGCTATTAATACATGTTAAAACTGTCTGTATTAGCTGTAAGGAATTTGAGATTCTGTAATGAGTAGAAGTGAGACGGACTGAGAACCTATTCGAACAGAATAAAGAATATTTCTATTTTCTCCACCAATTATATTCTTCTATTAGAGACTAAAAAGGAAAAAAATAGACAAATGTTCAGCAGCTAATATTCAAGATCTCCTAGAGGTACTTTAAACATTCACTCCTCTCCTACAGGTAAGTCAACATTTTAGTCTTCACCTGAGTACACCCCAAGAAACAGGGAGACAGGGACCCGTCCATCTGATTTCTCTTTCAGAGCACCCACATGCAGGTTTCTAAAACCCTGAAGCCTCCCCCTACCCCTTCCCACTCACGCAGCACCCAAAAGAAAGCAAAAGACGTGACATACCCAGCAGCAGTAGGGTGCTTTCCCTGGGTGACGGCTCATGGACTTCTGACACCAGCTGCACGTGAAGGATATTAATTTTCATCTGTTTTCCCACCAAGCTGAAGCGTGCTCTTCTCATTCCCCTTGAAGAAGAGTAGTTTGTCTCTCTCTGAGCCATCTGAGGGACTGACAACATGGCATGGCACCATGTAGGCTTGCAGCCACAGTACAGGGCAGATGCTCTTACCCAGCCAAGCAGAAGAGCTCACAGAGGCTCTTTGTTTTGGCACATACCAAAGCAAGATTCGTTATAAGCTCTTCTCTTTTAGGGCCCAAAGAACTCAGCTGGGGTTAATTTAAGATACCAGGGCTGCAGCAAAGCTGGCAGAAAGCAGCTCTGCAGAATGGGGACAGCAAAGCCTAATAAAGAGTGTATGCTTACGCTCCCAAGCTGGACCTATAGCCACAGTGTGGGTGCAGTCTCCCCTGGCCTTCCTCCTTTTTCCAGCACAAGATTGCCAGGGCCAGGCAGGCACAGGGGGCCCAGGTGGGCAGTGCTACCTTCCCACCTTCCACGGTCACCCAAAGAGAATGCAACCCTAGCCCTTTAGTTTTCTGTTTTCATTGGTTTTCTTAGTTTTCATTTCAACAGTTTGCGAAAAGCAGCACCAGAGAAGCTTGCAAACTCTATTGATATGTTTCGGTAGCAAGAATAATTTTATTCCAACCTGCAATCATAAAAAAACTACTAACAAATCTGCTAAACACATATTGCAGTTTTCATTGCATCCCCCAGGGGACTGAGCTGGGACAGCCCCAAAGGTGTGCCCTGAAGTGGGATGACCCAGGACCTCAGGCAGTGACAGGAGTGGAAAAAGCTCATCAGTACCTCATAATTTCTGACATCAGTTTTCCTAAGCAGCCCTACTATATAAATAATATCTCCTACTTTAAATTTAACTAGCTGTGTTTAAAGGCAGATATTTATTTCTGTGTACAGCTTCATGTTCTTATCTTTTAAATTTTATCCATTTCTCCTGTCTCTTTTCTTCTGTCTAGCTTAAATATTTGCTTTCCAGTATATAAAACCATACTGGATATGAGGTTTGAGACTTTCTTTCATACACATACCATAAGTCAAGATTTCTACAACTACTTATATTTGTGAACATTATTTTCATTTCGCAATCTATCAGCAAAATAGGGTATACTTTACTACTAGAAGCAATAACTGTAAGTGGCTTTAGTGGCCTGAATTTTCTCATACTATGAAAATTTTTTAAAGAAACTTCTCTATGTTAGATTTAAGAACACTACTGCTGCACCATGTATATCTGATGTACTATTTTATTGATGCCATATACTGTTTCTTGTACAGTAGTCACAGTGATGCCATAAAGTATTTTAATCACTGGCAGAGTGATCTTCACTCAAGATATTTTTTCCCCTTCTGCAGCTACTTTGCATCAAAAAATTGAGGCGTTAACATAACAATAACTAAATTACAGTTCAAGAAACAAATTCCTTGGTAAACTCAATCCTGGGGGGTACTGGAAACATCTTCTGAAGCACTGAGTACTTCCAACTTTTATCAAAGTCAGTGAGAAATGCAGGTGCTCTGCAGCTTGCAGAATTGATCTCTTCCATATTATCAGTTACCAGCTGTTATCTAATACATATCGTATTGTATGAAAAAGAGCTATTTTCAATGTTCATTGTAGTGAGAAAACCATTAAGGAGATTTACTTGTCAGACTTCACACATCATTAAATCACTTCTGTATGCAAAAAAAAAAAAAAAAAAGAAGATACATTAAATTATCCCACCAAAAATTGTTGTATCTGCTTTCTGCATTAGCTATCAAAGTAACGTTCACATTCTTTTCAAGAATCATTATAACACGATTTTGCATTAGGAAACAATGAAAACTGCAACATTACTTCACAAATAACTCCAGCCCCATCCTCAAAGATGCTGAACTACAGTTCTGCTCAAGTAATTGAAAGAAGTTTTCAGCAACCCAGGAATTACATACCTAATCTGCTGCGCCCGGTTAGAAACAGCTGTCTGCATCTCCTATTCTTTTGTTCCTAATCAGATGAACCACTTTCTCACATTAGATGCGTGTGTAACTGAGCAACCTGTAGCTTTCCCTTTTTGATCACAAGAAGGGAGATGTGTACAAGAAATGTACAACACAAGAGCCAAGAACAGTTAGAGGCTGAGTCCGTGCCCTCCCTCAGCTCAGGCAGTTTGGCACACCAGCGCAGCTATTCCTCCCCTGCCGCTGTTTGCGGGCGTGCTCCTCCACCTGGCCCTGGCCCGCATCCAGCCCACGGGTGTTTGCAGCATACATGCCAGAGCAGGCAAGAGCAAAGCGCACAGGGGATGTTTCATTTGAGAGTCCCATCTTAGAGCCTCTAAGCCCTAAAATTCTGACCTGGAAACTCTGCAGGTCCTCTCCTTGGAAGAATTCATCTCTTGCCCCCCGCCCCCCCCCAACCTTTAGAGATGCAGCTCAGTCAACAACCACTACAGCTCGCTTTCTTGTGACTCTGAGATGTCCTGGTCAAACCTCCCTCCTCCCAGCAGTTCCGCACTGAAGCTCCAGGAACCACGGAGGGGAGAGCCCCCCCTCCAAATTCCCAGCCGGAGCATGCTCCCGGCAGCTTTCACAGAGATCAGATGCTCTATGCATCAGTTGACATTCTCCTGGATGGGTTTGATACATGCTGGTGGCAGCCCAAACAGATTTTCCTCAATAATCAGGCCCTACCTCGGAGCTGAACAGGGCAGTTGTGTGTGTCCCATAGTCCTTACAGGGCACGCACTTATATATAGCTGCCTTTCCAGGTGCTGGGAAAACCACCAGGCTTTGCATCATTTCAGTTGTAAAGAATGCAATCCCAAAAGACCACAACAAGAAGACAAAAAAAACAACTCCCCAAATAGTTATTTTTACAATCTCTTGATTTTTAATCAAAGCTCACGATTTTGAAGGTCCGACACAGTTATATGATATGCAGTGCAGGTTTCAGACTGTGCTCAGTATCACAGTATCTGAGTGCCTTCTGGCAACCTAACTAACATCTGTCATGGCTTTTTTTTCTTCTCATGCTCTGTATCCTTTTTCTACCTCCCTCCTTCCAGGGCAGATGTGTAAAATGTGGAGTGTTTCACTAAAGTTTTCATTAAAGGTTAGTGTTGTATGGGTACGAGTATGGAATGAGACTAGAAAACAAATATAGCATTTTTATTTACAGAGGGAGAAAACAGAAATACATATCTTTACACACATACATTCCATACATAAAAACTAGCTTCACAAAATCATAGTGGGGGAGGGCCTTAAGGGACAGAGTTGGAGGAAAATGGTACTCCTTCCATTGAAGAAAAATCTGATTAGCACTGCTTTACTGTGCTTTTGGGAAATGCAGAGTGTGAAGGGACTACTAGAATTAACCCATGTGCACTGAGAGGATGCAGTATCCTTCCTAAGTGCTGTACATCAGTATCGCATCTGCTAAAGCACTCTCACAGTAGCACCATCATTTAATACTACCTGCAAATGTCAGGGTGATACCGCTGCTGTAATTCTTACAATGATTCTCCCTGGTTTCAGAACGCCCCACTCAGTTCTTATTCAAGATGAATTTCCCTTGAAGTTAGTAAGGATACAAAGGCCAATGGGAAGTGTGTGGAAGAAGGCTTGGAAATTTCAGAATCCAGTGAGCTAATTTGTTTGACACTGACATATTTTTATTTTATCACTTTCTTTTTCATTTGTCTACCACTGTTTTGAAAAACAGCAGCGGCCTACCTGCTTTACAAATCATGAATATCAGAAATATCCATTATCCACAGGCTACATTTCTGCAGTCATTTTGCCAGGGACTGCACACGCTTCCCTTAAGAGATTCTCTTCTTCATACTTGATCTGTTGTCTCCCTGTTGAAAATATCACTGACACCACTGAGGCTAACAAGGTCAAGTGCTTTGAGATGGAAACCTTTTGTACTGATGAACAGCTGAAGGGTGCGACATATGTTTTAGGGCCCTAGCAGCTGGCTCAGTGAGAGCCTCTTGGGTCTCTTTTAATGATAAATCCAGGCCCTGCTACTTCATCTCAGCATGGAAATAGCAGCATGTTAACATTCATCCGAACTCTTGTGTCTGTCATTAACTCACCCCTTCTACTGTAGTTACATGGCAGAGCACAGCTGACATATCACCTGTCCTCCCACCTCGCAGAACAGTAGGGCAGGTTATGCATCAGTGCAGCATTTAAATGCCATTTGACTGAAAACTACTGATTACTCCACATGTTTTATGTCTCTGTTTTTTTTAATTTTCCTGAATGCCAGCTGATCACAGTTGTTCCTTCCTCTTGTTATTTTCTGTACTCCAAGTATATATAAATAGATGTGTATATACATATATATATATTAAAAAAAAACTTTATAATTGATGTTTACAAATTGTGTCAGTCATATATACAATAGAAATAAAACAAGCATATCTGCAATTGTCTCCGCAGGAACAAATCAACTGCTGGCTGCACAAGGCCCCGAAGGTCACAACCTCCCATTGAGCCACACTCAGAGGAATGAAAGAGAATAACAAATTCAGCAATAAATGCTTTCTTTGGTAAAAAGTTTTGAAGCCACTGGTCAGGAGATAGGGAATTTTCCCAATTCTCCTCCTCTAGCAGTCTTCAGTCCTCAACTTTATCCTTTAGCAAGTACTTTGGGATCCTTGAGAGTGAAAGGTGCTATATAAATGAGAGATGTATTAATAAAATCCCCAACTGCAGTTCAGCTGCAAATGGGAGCTCCTCCAGCTCAAGGCTGGAGTAATTCTGCTAGGCAACCACAGATGGTGTGACAGATGATCTCAGCAGCCCATCCTTCTATGTTTTTTTTTTTAGTTTAAATTAAAACAAAAAAAAATTATAAAGCTATCTTGGCATGCTACAGATTTCAAGGGCCTTAAGTTCATCTTCAGAGCTAGCTTCGGTCCCTTTACTGCTATTCCTTGTCAGAAAGTTTTATACGTGAATCCAGCTGGGGAAAGAATGTGTATGCTAGACATTTACTTCCACCTTGCCACAAATGGCAGGGGAGGGAAAGAGGTGAATGCCTGGGATAAATGAATCTCTCTTGTTGAGAACAGAAGCAGACTTGTCATCCAAGAAAGAGTTCAAAACTTCAGGGTTTCTGGTTCCGTCCCAGCTAGTTGAATATCCAGTCAGCCCATAACAGACTTTCTCTGAGGTGCTGACTCTTTCTAAGCACTATGAGCAGTGATGCCTGTACTTGAGCTAAACGATAAACCGCCAGAAGATGAGGACAATTGACATAATGCAAGGACAGGAAGAAAAAGTGAAAAGGGTATGTGAACACAGTGTGGAGGTAACCTGCTATTACATCTGCCAAAGAAAATGTTCTGGTCATTGGAAATTGGCTTTTGACCCCTGTAAAACCACTGTGATCTTGGTACAGTGTAGTCATACCAGAGCACAATAATAACAATTGCTCAAATCCCAGGGGTTTTAATTGACTGTTACTTATAGATGTTAACTCTGCTCCAGAACAATTTTTTTTTTCTCAGCATTGTGGCCTGAAATAAAACTCACTACAGAACCCTAGAAAATTGCAAAAGTTAGGATTTTTGCACATAGTTGCTAATGGAACGGATTGTGATAGCAAGCTATTTGTAATATAAAACATTTTTTAAATTATTGAACACCTATTGATAAAAGTTAGCATAAAAATATGCAATTTTAATTTATCAGGGCAGAAGTATTATCCTCTAACTCAAACTTTTAATTTGGTCACATATAGATTTTGGCTATAGATTTAAGGAAAATTTCGCCTCTCTTCCTGTGTGTGACAAAGGTTATACAGGTAGATCATCGACTTAAAATGTTGATTAGTATATGACTTTTCTTGTTGGTCACTCGGCATCATCCTTAATTCTCTTTAATCTTTTAAACTCTAGATCATTTATTGAAATAATGCCAAAAATAGGATTAAAAATCTAATTCCTAAATGTAAAAGGAAATTTGCTTGCTTTTAAAAGCAAAACCTTCAAACATTCTTGTAATG